>NC_134106.1:49412500-49572500 GCF_040939455.1 Microcebus murinus | reverse complement strand
AAAAACAAAAAAAACCAAAAAAAATTTTTTAGCTAAGTTAGCAGGTTAGAATGGAATGTTAAAAATCCTGTGATGATAAACTGTAATAAAATACCAGCAACGTTACCAGGTGCCATTTATTGAGCTCTTAGTCTATGTTAGACATTGTGTGCTAAGTGATTTCCATGTATTTATTCAACTTAATCCTCATTACCATCTTGCGAGATAGGTACTTTTATCATTTTACAGATGAGGACACTGAGATTCAGAATGAATTAATTAACTTGCCTAAATGGCATAAGTGGCAGGGGTGGAAGTCACACCAGATTTGTGAGTCCCAGAGTCATGACCTAATGACCACAGTACGCTGCCGTGGTTCCATCTTGTGTGGCCCGGAGAGTTGTGTTTGTGGTTCCATCTTGTGTGGCCCGGAGAGTTGTGTTTGTGGTTCCATCTTGTGTGGCCCGGAGAGTTGTGCCTGGGAGGGAAACTGGACTCTGCGCCCCATGGCTGCCTAGCAGTATGAGTCCAGGAGCACACAGGATGAGAAGGCAGAGATGCTGGTACAAATCCATCTTCCATCCCAGGGCAAGACCAGGAACTTACCTTTTCTGGCTGGTGGGTTTGAAGAAAGAGCTGAATGATAATTAAGTGATCGTGGTATACACGGTGTGGTGTGCTGAATCGGAGTCAGGGAGAAATCAAATACCAATGGGTATTTGCATGAGAATGAGAACCTAAAGTCAGAATGTTTACCAAAGAAGCTGCAGCGTGTTTGGGGAAACGCAGAAGGATGGGAGCTTTTCTACACAAAGTCACTGAGAGGCCGTGGGGATTTGGGGCTCAGCAGTCGCCACTGCTTCTACCAACTTTCTGGGAAAATAATTGCTAATCGGTGAGCTGCCAGCCAATTGTTTAATTTCCCCTTAGGCTAATTGGACTCTGATCGTAAACACCCCAAACCAGTGCTCTCTGACAAGGATGCCTGGAGCTCAGCACGGGGTGAACGGCACCTCGCAGTGACAGCTTTCCGAGGCGTGGGTGAGCAAGGTTAGGAGGAGGCAACACCTCACCATTGGTTTTAAGAAGCTGTTGCCTTCTTCAGTCACTGCCTCCACTGTTTCTCAGGGGTGGTGGAGCTGCCAGGGACCTTAAAGAGAGTTGCTGTCATCTTCTAACTCCTGCAAAGACCGGCGAGTCCTGTTCATGCTTGAGTAACATGGACTCTTGAAAAGCACCAGGACATGTGCAACCAAAACAGCTTCTTGACAAAATTTGCTTCCTGGTTTTCAGCAGTACTCCAAACAGGCAGTATGGAAATAAATACCAATCCGATCCAACAATGAAAAGGATCTGATCAAGAGCTTAATATGTATCTAGAACTGAGTGGTTAATTTCAAATAATGGAATAATGATGAGCTGTGTGACTTGGACAAATTATTTAACCTCCCTGATCCTCAGTTTTTTCCTCTGAAGAATAGGGATAATAATATTATCCAGTCATCAGGGCTTTTGAGAGGATTAAAAAAGACAATTTATATAATGGATTCAGTACTACCAGCTTTGGGAAGGCCCTCTGAAAACAAGATCCTTTTAGTTTTCCAGTGAGAAGATCACTGAGCCTAGAAAGCTCTAATCCCATGGTCAACCCTTGGTTCTTTCCCTATGTTTGCTTTCAGGAGCGGGGACATGGCTCACATGAAGATATCACATGGTATTATTAGGAAAACTGCCCAGTTTTCTCCAAGAAGTTTCAGATATTCTTAGGTAATCACGATGCGTATAGATGTGAGTCTTTGGCTCCTGTTTCCTGATTCAGAGTCCAGATATCTGTCCATTGTCCTCTTATGGGTCAAGTCAGGCCTTCAGCTTATTTGTTAAGCTCCATGAACGTGCATGTACCACAGTGATCTGCAGCTGCAATGCCACTCGATGCCCCTGCCATCCACGTCTCCCCAAGACCCGTGGACACTCTGGCTGCTCCCTGGCGTTTATCCTGGGTTGTGAGTGTGAGCAGTTTCCAGTTAACCAAGATGGGGGGTCATATTGAGACTCCCCTGCCTTTCTCTTGGATTCATTACAGGCTCTGGTGAGAAAACAGGCAGTTAATATGCAGAATTCCTGTGCTTAAAACACTGTGTGTGTGTGTGTGTGTGTGTGTGTGTGTGTGTATGTTTTCCCTACACTTTAAAAATACATATAAATGTAACACTCTTCTTTGCTCATAATGAACAAAATGTCCAAGTAGGGCTTAAAATACATTTTGAACAAACAGAAGCTGCATCTGGAAAAATGGTTGGAAGTACAACTGTTTTTTTTGGGGGGGGGGTTATTTTTTTCTTTTCCTAAGCAAATGCTCTGAAAAGTTCATTTTATATCAGAACAGCTTTTTCTCGAACCTGTTTTAAAGTTAATTATCAAAAGCTTGCATCTTCTATCTCTTGCCTATGGATCCCTGCTGGGTTTGTTGTTTAGCTTTCCTTGGGAAAGAGTCGCTCTATAGAAGATCATCTACAGGATGTCACAGTCCAGGGACTCTAACCGTCCTAGCTAATCAGCTTAGAACATCAGTACCTCCTTAATGTGGGATTTGGGACCTTCTGGATGCAGGGCGAGAAGCTGAACTAGTCTGCAAGCACATCACTTTATTTCTTTTGCTTTAAGCAAGAATAATTTGCCTTTTTTCTCTCATCTTTCTCCCTTGTTGTTTTGCCCCTGAAAACTGTGCAGCAAAAGCAACCTCCAGGGTGGACACTAAATCTTCTGATGCAGGCAGAGCAGTGATAACATCTGAACTGAGGGTGCTTTTCCAGGGCATGCTTGACAGATGTAGCAGGGCCTTTTAGGATTTAGTGCTGGAGCATATCTATTACCCGCGCTGCAGCACAGCTTGGCAGGAGCTGTGTGGTAATCTCCCATGAATTCTGTCTGACTTATCAGAGCGGCGGAGCAGGTTGCTGCAGGATGCAGAGGCCCTGCAGCCGGCTGGGGAGAGGCAGACCTTCCCTGGAAACTCTTTGAACTCGCTTCTGTGGGGCTCGTTTCTGAGGTGGGGTTCTCCCTGCTCTGGAACATATCATCCCCTGGCCTGCTTTGCTGTTGGAGATATCATGTCAAATTTGCTTTCACCCCACTGGCTTCTGAGTATACAGTTTCAAGAGACCAAATTTCTAATGTGGCTAATAGGGCCAAAGTGATTGCTTTAATGGAGGGGCAGCCTGCCTGGGGCTTTGACAGAGGGAAATAAATAGGATTCATGCTAGGATTTTTTTCTCTCTCTTTCCCTTCTTTCCCTTCTTTCCTTCCTCCCTCCTGTCTTGCCTCCCTCCCTCCCTCCCTCCCTCCCTCCCTCCCTCCCTCCCTCCCTCCCTCCCTCCCTCCCTCCCTCCCTCCCTCCCTCCCTTCCTTCCTTCCTTCCTTCCTTCCTTCCTTCCTTCCTTCCTTCCTTCCTTCCTTCCCTGCCTCCTTCCTCTCTATTTCTTTCCCTTCCTCCCTCTCTCCCTCACTTTCCCTCTCTCCTCACCTCCTTTCCTCTCCTGACCTTCACCATCTTCTCACCTTGCTGCTTGATGTCTCTTTTTCTCCCTCCCTTTCACCTTCTCTCTCCCTTCTGGCTCTGACAGAGCCTGACTTCTCTATAGGTACAGTCCAGTGGTCTTACCCGGCTCCTGCCCCATGAGCCTCATTTGGTTCTACCAGAACGTGCTGTTGGATAACCTATCTTCCCTTCCTCTAACAATTACCTTGGCATTATATAAAAATACTAAGATTGATCACAAACACCAAATTGTTTAGATCACAGATTAAAGTTTAATTTTGGAGTTTTGCTGTAGGGTTAGAATTAGCTTCAGAGTGTGTGTCGCATAGGATGTGCTGTAATTTGTTTTAAGGATAAGGCCTTCGGGCAGCTGTGCATAAAATGAGCATGATTCCTTATTCCCACGGTTGATTTTTGAATGGGAGTGCAATTAGAATTTTTTCACCCAGAAGCACATACAGCCAGAGCAAAGATAATACCTTGAATGCATATCAGCTTAGGAGACCTCTCTTGGAAATTTATTTATTGTTCACCAGGTCCTAATGCAAAGAGATCCATGTTTTCCATAACAACAATAAACTCACCCTTTAATTTCAAGTCTGGTGTGTTTTCAGAGACTCTTGCAGTATCCGTGTTATTATCAAGTGAGACTTCAATGGTGAATTTTAATGTCGCTCAAAGAAATGTGGAACGGGTTATTTTTTCTTGCAGAATAAAACCTATTAGAAACCAAACCCTGGTAAAGCAATGGTCACTCTGTGTCCTCAGTGGCTGCAGAGATTGTCCTGCCATGCCAGGGAATCCCATGCCCGAGCAGTATCAGTTACTTCCCATGTAGAGCCATATGAAGACGATATTTTTCCGATTAATGCTGCTGATCTCATTTGTCCTCCATTGAAGAAACGTTGGAATCAATGTCACAGAATACTTTTTTAGCCTGTTAAGCATAGGTGATCTTTTTTTGGTCATTTGGATGCCACAGTCACTGAAAATAGGAAACCTGGCCTCACTTACTGGTCAGTATGAAGGGGAGGCAACTCTGGGCTCTGCATTAGAAGTGGACATAGCCCTGCTGAAGGATTTCTAGCACAGGCATCTGTTTATTTATTATCTTATCTATCTATATATCTCTTATTTCTTTTAAAGGGCAGAGTCTCAAGAGTCAATGCTCTTTGAGGAGGATTTCTTTCTGGAAATCAAGACATTAGAATATTTATTAATATATTGATTTAGGATTTCCTAAATTGAAAGGCAGAATAATTTTTTTTTTTTGAAAAAACCCTTTCACTGAGGAGGTATACTGGTTTGAGTAAAAATGTCACATCTCTTCTCCATGTTTTTGTTGCAACATCTTAAAATCTTGTAGACTGTTTGGTTTCTGAAGGGAGTTTAAGAACATCAATTGAACAATTATCTTCCTTCCCCCTGGGTCCCCCCTCACCTTCGTGCCAGCAAACGCATCAAGCTGAGTTTCATTTTCCATGAGACAGTAGATTGAAGACAAGTTTTCTTTATGAAATTATGATACATTTGGGTTATGATATTTATGTCAATAGGGACAAAAGGCACTTTATTTATAACTAGGTCTAGAGAATATAAATCTACACCAAGCCTCCTTTACGGAACGTGAATACATTAAAGGTAAATGGCTGCTACCAGCATTTTTGGCTCTCTTATATGCGATGGTGTGATTTGGATAATTCAGTCAAACAGGCAGCTCGTGTATTAAAAGACCCAGGCTGGTTGTTGACCAGCTAACGTAGTTGAAATGTTCCAGTGGGCAGTGCAGTAGAAGAGGTATGTGGAGTTGGCATAGCATTTGAGCCAGAGAACGTGTGCCCAGCCAACTCTCACACAGGCTGCTAAAGAGATGAATGCCTATTTTGTGGGGTAGATCCCTGCTCTCCTCCAGATGCTGAAATTGGTGGGAAGGCCTGGCTCAGTCAGTTGAAGACCACCATGTTATTATTGCCCTTTCCTTGGAAATAAAAACCCATACATTTTGCTCACTCTTGAGAAGCAAATCTGTCCATGTTTCACTGTTGATGCAGCCATTCCCAATAGTTCTAAATCTCATTTTACCTATACTCTTTCCAGTTTGTCCCAGAGTTCAGAAAATATCATGCTTTATAACATATGACATTTAAAACATTTTTTTCTGTTTTTTTTTCTATGCATAGGCACCACTTGTACACTTTTTTCTTTTTGCACACATGAAATCACATTTCTTTATAAATTGATTTTTTTCACTTAATAATATAATTTGGACCTTTCCATGTCAATTAATATACTTCTACAGTGTCACTCTTATTGGCTACACATGTTCCAGTGTTTGGCTGTCTATTGTAGACTTCATTTAACCAATCTCTCCAATGTTTGCTATTTGGTAAATTTTGAATTTTGTCTTTGATCCATAATTGCTATATCACATATTACTTTAGTTAAATCTTTGCGTACTTCCAATTATTTCCATAGGATAAGTCACCAGAAGTAGAATACATTAATCAAGAAGTATTCAAAAATTTTAAAGATTTTGAATAATTGTCTCAAATTGTCCAACATAATGATTCTACTGATTCATACTCCTACCATTTCACTGGAGTCAGTATGAGAATGCATTTGTCTGAGCGCTTTCCACATTGTCGTTTAAGAAGTTAGTAATAATTTGATAGGTGAAAATTGGTTTTGGTTTGTGTCTTTTTTATTTCTCTTAGTGTTTTTTTAGAATCTGTATTTGTGTCATTCTCTAGTTGGTCTGATTTGTATCATGATGTTCATTCTTTAACTCCTGGGGCAGAGACTATGTTTTTTACTTGAAACAGGAAGCATAGCAAAGACATGTGGTAGGTACTCTATGAGTCCTTGTTCAGTAGAATTAATTTAAAATGGAAAAAAGATTGAAAAACCATATCTCTTTTATAGGAATGACAGTTCAGAAATTAGAGAAAATTTTGGGAAAAGGATTAAAAGTGAATGTATTTCCAGTAGAAATAAAAAAAATCAAGTTCGAGAGGATATTGGTTGATATAATTTCTTATATATTGCTCGGTACAAACACTTTGGAAAATAACTTCTCATAAGGTGAACATTTGCTCACCGTGTGATCTAACAAACACACTTCTACAAAAACTTTTGCTCATGTTCGTGAATTTTTCTCACTGCCCTTCTCTTAATAGCAAAAATATGGAAACTACTTGAATGCCCATCAACAAAATAATGGGTAAATACACTCTGGTATACAATGGAATGTAATATATATTGTAATATGGGTAAATCTTGCAAAAATAATGCTGAATTCAAATAGTCAATCTTAGAACACCACACATGATATGATACCATTTTTACAGTTCTCAAAAGCAAGAACCACAAGCTTAAGCTTGTATACATTTGTGGTAAAACTACACTATTAAAAGCAGTAAAAGTTAGGACAGTGATTATGTCTGGAGGAGAAGAAGGTGAAAAGGAAAAGAAAGACACATGTAAGAATGTGCAAATTAATCACAGTGTCCTAGTTTTTGAGTTGGATGGGGGCTCACAAATGCTCATTAGATAGTGCTTTATAACTTACATATGTATTATTCATAAATTTGATTGCTTCAGATAATGTGTTTAAAGGATAGTAAAGAAAAGAAAGAATGAAAACAAAAGTAAATGCTGGTTACAAGGGGGCAGTTTCTTAAGTCTTCTAAAAGAAAAACTGTGTGTTTGCTTTGCTGTAGTTTCTTGGTTGTTATAGTTGCTTTATTTCTAAATTGCCACTTCCTGAAACTCTTCCTAAGCCACTGGTGAAAGTGCTTATTAATGGACAAATGTCCAAGGTGGTTTCCTAGCATGCAGACCACCCCCCGGCTCCTAACGACTGCTCCTCTGACGTGCGTCGCCTAGTGGATTAGGGTAATGGGCTGGAATGACTCGGTTGGTCACCGATGCCTTTCTGGCCAGCCCGACACTGTTCTCAGTCACCATGCAGGCCGGATGGGTGACTTTTGGAAGTCACAGCAACAAAGTCATTTTCTTGTCAAAAAAACCCAAAGAAACCTTTCATATTTGATTCTACATACTACTTTTCTACTACCGTCAATTCCCATTCTGAATTTGGGATATAACCGGATAATTCAAATAGTTTTACTGCAAAGGAGAGGGGGGCAGCTTGAGAGCATCGGGAGGGACGTCTCAAAGAACCTTGAGGTGATTTCCTGTTCATGTATCTAAAATGGTGAGTATCTGTTTGGATGATCTTCTGTTTTCTTCTTTGTGTATTAGGCCAGAACAGCTGGAAGCGATTTGTCCTCTGGGGGACATTTGGCAGTGTCTGGAGGGAGAGTGCCCATGGGTGGTGGGTAGAGGCCAGAGATGCTGCTAAACACCCTGCAATGCACAGGCTCCCCGCCCCCCCCCACCCCCCGCCCCGGCCCCCAGCAAAGACGTACGCGACGCAAAGCGTCAACAGTGCTGGCATTGAGAAGCCCTGGCTAGCAGCACGCTTCCTTTTTCACTTGGAGATGGGGTTCTTTGGGCATTTGGAAAATCTAATGCTTTGTCTGGCTAGTAGATGTATACAGTAGACTGCAGAGACATCTGAGAAGGCAGAGAAGGGTCATGCTTGCCTCTGTACCACACCGGCATGGATCTGCCCACTTTCTATAGTTTTGTGTCATCTACTGCCTCATGCAGTGGTAACTCGGCTAAGTTCTCTTCCTCCAATTGAGTGTATGCATCTTGAGGGCAGGGCTGGTGTCTTCTCTCCACAGAACCTCTTATGATGTAGGTGCCTCGAGCCTTCTGCTGAATGAGTAATGAATCAGTGGCTTATGAAGTCAAGTTGGGAACTGTGTCTACATAGGGCTAGTTGTGAGGAGCTTATAATGTTTGAGGTTTGAGAAGTACTTTATAGGGGCAGGTGTTGGGGATATTAGCTGCCTCTCTCAAGCCCTTCCATTATTGGGGATTTATAGAACGTTGTTGTACAAGGGTCATTTTGTTGAATTCCCTCATTCCTAGGGGGAAGAAATAGAGACTCAGAGTGGTTGGGTATTTCTTCCAAGTTTGCACAGCAAGTCACTGGCAGATCTGGAACAAGAACTCCATTCTGGGCCTGTGTCTTCACTTAGCTGTTCAGCACATTGTCTTCTGAAGGGCCCACCTGAGGCACTGATATAAAGGGCTTGTGATTTTGAGGGACGATGTATGTAATTCTATGTGTGTGTGTGCACGCCTGCCCGCATATGCATGAACGTGAACTGAATGTCAACTGGGTATTTAAGCATAGATGTTCCCTGACCCGTTCCTGACCCCTGACAGGGGAGGTTAAGCATCCCCCCTACCCCCACCAGTACTGCTAGTACAACCTGCAGTGCCCTGACCGTAGCACTTACCCTATTTTATGGGTTGTGAATTTAACATCTATCTTCCATGCTAGCATTGGATTCTATATTGTTTTGTTCCATGCTGAACACATACAAGATGCTCCATAAATGATTTTCCATAAGTAAATAAATGCATATCTGTTTCAGGCTTGATTTGGGGGAGGGTGTTGTTTGGGTGTGCTCCTTGCTGGTAGTGTAGAGATGCCCAAAGAGGAAGAGAGTTGTGTTGAAGATAAATTTTGTCTGTGTGGTGACATGTCAGGAGCTTAACAACTCCAGGGAGGCAGGACTGGGGGTGTGGCTGGTGGGGCAAACACCACCCTAGCTGTGCCTTCATGAAACCTAGGAGCCCTGATGGCCCAGAGCTTGACTGATGAAGTCACCCATCCACACTGTGATGTTTTTTATTATGGGTGCCATTGATATCGGTAGGTTTTCTTGAGACCATAATGTCTGAACAGTCTGCCCACAGCTTGTTATATGGAAGATGAGATAGCTCATTATCCTGAAAATTCTTCAATAGCTGCTCATAATAAGGTCAGTTAAGTACAGAGTGTCCACCATCACTCAAAATCTTCTTATTCTCATTGAAGTTTAATCCACCATTATTTTCACACACTATTTTTCCTCCTCCCCAGCTGAGGGGCAGAGGGAGTGTGCAGGGTGTTGAAATGGATTTCAGATTCAACTGGCGACGCGGAGCTCCTGCCCCGTCACCTTGATGCTTCTGTAACTCCTGGTGGACTCAGTTCATTAGGGACGGTTTCAGATGGGTTCTTCTGTGCTCAGTGTTGATGTGGAGTGGCTCCCTGCTCACAGAGGCCACCAAAAGAGAAGGAGAATGGAGGGCAGGGAGGGTAGGCGGCAACACTTTCTATTTTTCCATGGGAGCACCTGAAAGAGGAGAGAAGCTGGAGAAGAGCCCTCCTCGGACTCACTGGGTTCTCCCCCAGCCCGGGGCCTCCAGGACCCGCCCTTTCTCTGATGCCCTTTCCTCACTGCATCCCGCCCCCACCAAGGCCCACTGGTGGGTTCTTGTTCATGCCGTTACCCCATATGACAAGCCCTCCTTGCACCCTTCCACGGATCTAAGTCTGAGAATCCCTGTCGGCCCTCTCCACCTCGCTCAAGTCCCTCATTTCCCATGAAGTTGCTGTCCAAGGCACATCAGGGGTACGGAGGGCAGGTGGCTTTCTACAAGAGCACCTAAGAGCGGGGGACAGTAGCGCTTATAGCAGCCATCATAAATCTTTTCACTTTATTATAGTAACACCTGACATTTATTGAGTGCTTATTATGTACCAGGCAAGTTTTATTTAAGCTTTATTTTATTTAATTCTCATATCACCCTTTGAGGTAGGTGCTATATTATCCTGCTTTTACAGGGCAGAAATATGAGGCACAGTAAGAATAAGTAATTTGCTAGAGTCCATATAGTTAGTCAGGACAGAGCTGGGATTTGAACCCAAGCAGTCTGACCCCAGAGACTATGAACTAATGATATTAGGTGTCAAACTCTGTTCTTTAGTCTGAAGTGAACTGGACCAGGAGTCAGAAGACACAGCAGTGGTTTGGGTTGTGCCTCACTTTACCTGTTGGGCTTTGGGCAAGGGACTGTGCTTATTTTTGAATCTCAGTGTCCTCATTTATAAAATACGGATGACAAACTAGTGGACATAATGTTACGTGTGACACAGAGAATACTCATGAAAGCCATTGCTAAACTCTAAGCCTCGTCTAAATTTAAGATCCCCCCATTTTCAAGGTGGTGTGATTGGCTGTTGTCACCTGCTCGTGGGCCTGTCTTGCCAGCTGTGTTTTCCCCTCCTGTGAGGCAGACACTGAGTCTCATGCTTCTCACATATCCCCTGTACCCACTCACTCTGGCCTGGCCCTGGGTACCAAGTCATGGCTTATAGTAGATACCGCCCATTTCCATGGTTGTAGCTGGTCCTCGCCAAGACCTATAACTGTTCCTCCTCTGAAATGTTCATTCCAACCTCTCCTTTCTGGACATGACATCCTCCTTTTTTGTACCCCAGTTCAACACTCTTCAGTCCCCACTGGACCTTCAATCCACTGACTATCACCTCTTCACTGCCCGCTGCCCACCCCACGCTTGGATTTGCAGTTAATGATGTCAAAACACATCCTGGATGCATGGAGCCCTCTCCCCGATTCCTCTATTGACTTCTCTTGTCAAAACTCCAACTCGCTGCCTGCCCTGGGCCCCACCCAAGTAGCTAAGTGTGGCTGGAGAAATTATACAACTGTGCTGACTTTAAATTTGTGATGGCAAATCTCAGCGCCACTATCTTATCATGTTCCCTTCGTGAATTTACTTGCCCTCTCTTCATGATTATATTTCAAAGCTCCTCTTCCCTTCAAAACATCAACAACTCTTTCTTGCTCCTCTTTTTGTACTGAGGATCTTCTTAGATCCCTGGTACAAGCAGAAGGAATGGATAAGAATCACTTGACATGTGTGCCATGAAATGTATCAGCCCACCTGCATCCAAACCCACAAGGTCTACCTTCTTCCCAAGTGGATTTTGCCCACCTCTGACCCTGCAGAGCTCAGCCACATGCCCAGTGGGCTCTAGCCAGCCTGGCCTGCCCCCTTCTTCTAGCATGCAAGGTCCCTCTTGCCTCAGGGCCTTCACGCCTGCTGTCTCCTCATCCCCAGCTGTCTTCCCCGGGTATTTGCATGGCTCTTTTTAGTCCATGAGCCAGCTCACACTTCATATTCTAAACAAGATTTCCTGACAACCCCATCTAGAAGAGAGCCCCTTCTCCATTCTATCACTTACTATCTCCTTAGCCTGCTTTATTTCTTCATGATGTGTGTACTATGAAGACAAATTTCACTATCTGAAATATAAGCTTTATTTATTTACCTGTTTACTGTCTGTTTTTCCAGGAGAATGTGGGCACCACCACAGCGGGACACTTAACCTGTGTTAGCTGCACCTGATATATAGTTAAAATCACTTGGCTTTAACACCCTTGGGGCAATCACCAACTAATGTGGGATGGGACTTAGTGGATGCCTATCCCAGCTTCTACTAAAACCATATAGTAGATGCTCAATTAATATCCTGAAGAAATGCATGAAAGAACAAAGTGAGGACCATCTTAAATGACCTTGGAAAAGTCATTTTTATTGATGTCAGTTTTTCTTCTCCATCAAGTAGGGCTATTGGCGTTTATGTTAGGTTCTAGTCTTCCTAAATGAGGGGCATTTGGGTAACCACAGTCATTGTCTATGATCCAGTCACAGTTTAGTTTGCGTGTAATGTCCATGAGTTCCATGTGAACACTGAAGGCTGTGCTTGGCTGGATTTCTGCATTGTTTGGCTAGAGTGTTCTAGTCATGGAACTTGACCAGTAGAAGATAAATTAAGAATGCTGTGGACATTTAGGGATGTGAGTGACAAGAGATCACAAGGGAATTTGGTAAAGGCTCCAGTCCAGGTTAGGATGACTATGCTAAGCGGACAGGGTGAATTCTTGGCTGGGCAGACAGCTTTGTGGAGAGTATGTGCTACGTTGGGCTGCCCCTCCTCTGGGTGGTCCCACAGGGCCACGCACCCAGTGATCCCTCTATTTATTCACACCTTGGGCTCAGCAGGTGCTGGTCCCCTGGAACTTTTGGTTCGAATCTAGGCAGGAGGGAGGCATTTGTATTGCCAATCTGGTGAAGAGAGTTTATGAAGTGTGCTGTGAATCCCAAAGTTGTTAATAATAAAGGAACAAGGCATTTTCTTGTACTTGTGTGAGGTGCCACAGTGCCAGGGTTTTTATACATTGTCTCATTTAATCCGCTTAACACCCGCAGGGAGGATAACTGTAGCTACGTCATAGGTGTGCCAGCTACCTCCGTGGCCTCCCTTGAGGACACCTGTAGGTACAGCAGGCCTACCCTGTGCCCACTGACAGTGTCCCACCTCAAGGCCCCTCGGCTATTGGCTTCCATGTCTGAGGGTTTTTTCTCCTTGTCCTTGGTAGTAGCTTGCACTGACCACACACAAGGCAGCCCCAAAATACCTGGGCCTTTACACCCCTTGGGCAGTCTTCAACCACTGAGGCACAGGAGTTAGTGGATGCCTACCCCAGCTTCTCCATCCTTCAGTGGCACGATTCTCTGGTGCGTTATACCTGGATCCTAAAGGGTCCCCGGAGGGATAGAGCTTCATTGCCCACCTTTGCTCATTTCCTGGATATTTTCCCTTTGTTGTATCCTCTTCCTCCCTCCTTCACTTGTGTTTCCTGCAGTCACCTCCCAAATAAAGTAGTACCCATGTCCTAATCCCTCTCTCATGGTCTGCTTTTGGGGGCACCCAAAGCAAGGCAATAATTGATTTCCATTTTGCAGGTGAAGACACTGCAGAGAGAAGGCGAAAGGAGCCTCCATGCATCTAGTTTATGTCTCTCTTTAACCAGACTGGAGCTTCCTACTCCAGGTGAAGCATAACCACCTTCCATCACTGGGTCCCTGGGACCATGCCCCAGTGGTTTCTAAGATATGAAAGTGTTTGGCTATGTTTGCTCCCTCACAAGGGGCAGAGTATCCCAATGGGGCCCAGGGTGAGGTTTGCAGCCAAGATATTGGGGCCCACCTGGTCGAAAACAGCGTGACACACGCTTTGGAAATGCTTGCCTCAAAGCCCAGGCAGACGTGACCTGACAGGCTATGTTTGCCCTGCTGTGTTCCACGTTGCGGTGACTCAGATACAGGTGTGACCTTTTCTTTCCCAGGGTCTCTGCCCCACCCCCAGACATCTGGGCTGTGTGTGGGTAGAAGCATGTCGTTTTGGGGAAATCTTTTAGCCCAAGATGTTGGAGGGAGAGAGGGAGGTTTGCCTCTGATGACCAGTGGGGGCAGTGGAACCCAAGCCAGGTATTGGAACTGGGAAAAATGGGATGATTTTTGAGGAGGAAGTGCTGGTGGAAGGAACAGGACAATGCTTACTGGATCCCAGTGACTTCTCTGGGTCTAGCACCTTCCTAAATGATATTCCAGTGTCTGGAGCTCTAGTGATTGCAGCAGGCTCTACAGGTGGGGCAAGGCTTGTGTGGTTAGGAATGCCAGTGAGAGTGTTAGACTCCACCGTAACACAGGAGTAATGACCTGTAGCTCATAGGGCTGTTAAGAGGACAAACTGGGGCCGGGTATGGTGGCTCACACCTGTAATCCTAGCACTCTGGGAGGCTGAGGTGGGTGGATCACTCAAGGTCAGGAGTTTGAGACCAGCCTGAGCAAGAGCGAGACCCTGTCTCTACTAAAAATAGAAAGAAATTAATTGCCAACTAAAAATATATAGAGAAAATTAGCCAGGCATGGTGGCGCATACCTGTAGTCCCAGCTACTCGGGAGGCTGAGGCAGAAGGATCTCTTCAGCCCAGGAGTTTGAGGTGGCTGTGAGCTAGACTGACGCCACAGCACTCTAGCCTAGGCAACAGAGTGAGACTCTGTCTCAAAAAAAAAAAAAAGAAAGAAAAAAAGGACAAATTGAGATCAAGAGGACTGGGTCTTGCACAGTGCTTGATTCAACACCAGGGCCCCTTCTCCCCTGCTTGCCTGCCCATGGATGGCAAATTATTGAGAGGGGAGGCTTTCCCTTCCATGTCTGTTGTATGGAATATGGAACTTAGTATGCAAGAGAAACCTTTTGTGAGAAATATCCATGGCAGGAAAGATCTTGGTTATTCTCTGGGGAGGTGTCCCCTTTCTTCCCTGTAAACTGAGGAAAGTCCATTATTGAACTGCTCGTGAAAGGGACACGAGGCTCCAGCTTTGTGAGCCAGAAGGGCAGCGACTCCTCAATGTTGAGTAAGAATTATCTGGAGGAGCCTGTTCACATGCAGGTTATCTGGCAGCATGCTCAGAGATTTGGATTTCGTAGGTATGTGCATTTTAATAAGCCCCACCAGCTGATTTTATCTGGTTCTCCTGGGAGATCACTTGTGAGTATCAGTGATGCAGGCAACCGGCATCCCCATGCCCCAGGTTCTCCGAGCCTCGCCCTTGGTGTTTGAGGTGTCACGACGTGATCGTTAATTTCGTGTGTCAACTTGACTGAGTTAAGGGATACGAGATAACTGGTAAAACATTATTTCTGAGTGTGTCTAGGAGGGAGTTTCTGGAAAACACAGCATTTGAATCCGTAGACCAAATACGGGACATCCACCCTCACCACCGTGAGTGAGCACCACCCAGTCATAGAGGGCTGAGATAGAACAAAAAGGCAGAGGAAGAGTAAATTCACTCTCTCTTCTTGAGCTGGGACATTCATCTCCTCCTGCCCTCAGACACTGGGTGCCCTGGTTCCCAGGCCTTCACCTGAACGGCACTGCAGGCTCCTCTGGCTGTGCAGCTTGCAGCTGGCGTGTCGTGGGACTTCCTGGCCTCCATCATTGTGAGAGCCGATTCCCATAATAACTCCGCTCCTATGCAGCCACATGTATCCTACTGGTTCTTTTTCTCTCGTGAGCCCTGACTGATACAGAGGGCCAGGCACTCTGCTCGCTGACAAAATAGTGCCTAGCCGGGGACTCCCTTCAGAAGGGCTGCATCCTCTCTGCCAGTGGAGACAGCCCAGGGTAGAGTCTGGGAGTCTGCTCAGAGGAAATCAACCATCTTTAAGCTACTTCTCTCTTTACTCAGGCAAGGAAGGGGAAGGCCTCTTTCCCCCGACCTTGACATCATGGCTACTTCTTGAAAACCCGATTCCAGCGTCCTGCCCCTGGTCGTGGATTACACGTGTGTTCCTGAGCCGGCCAGAGTGCAGGGCAGCACAGCTGAAGTTCAGTTTATTTTCACAGGTAGAGTAGAGGAAGGCCTGGAAAACTCTTAGGGAAAGGTTTGGTCCCCTCCTCCCGTCTATGGTGAGGAGGGTCATCTGCAGCTTCTCCAGCCCCAGGGCAGCTGTGTGGTGGGTCCTACACGTTCCTCCATGCCTGGGGGCCACGTGGCAGCTCTGCAGTAGCCCCACAGCCCAGCAGTCTGCTTGCCAATTTTTGAGAAGGGCGTTTGCAGTTCTGTTTCAGCCCTTCCAGCTCTACTGTCTAGCTCTCGGGTCTCCTCTCTTCTCCCCTTTTTGTTCTCTCTTTTGCTCTCTCTGTTCCCTCTCCACATTTTTTCAGCCCTCTACAATCTCAATTCTGTCTTAAATCTGTAAGCCTATCCACGTGTTTACTAGGCATATTTAATAGGAAGAATAATGATAACTGCTTCTGTTTGTTTTACTAAGTGATCCTCAGGCAGGAAAAAGGGAAATCCTTTGCCTAGAGTAAAGCTAAAGTCACCCTAAATTTGTATTTGTAAAGAGGAGGAGAACACTAACATTGTGATCATAGTAATGATTCACTGGAATTGGTCTGGTCCCTTTGTATTATGCCTTCAGCAATGACCTTGTTATGGACGAAAGCCCGAGGAAGGAGAGCATCTTTAGGGATTGGGTGAGGTGAGAGATGGCCGAGCTGCCACATCCTAAGCCCAAAAAGAGTCATATGGTTTTTAAAAACAACTATATTAAGGCATAATAGACATACAATAAACTGTACATATTTAAATTATACTTTGATAAATTTGACAAGTGCATACACCTATAAAACTATCACCACAATGAAGGTAGAGAACAAATCCAGCCCCCCAAAGTTTTCTGTGTCCCTTGGTAATCTTTCACTACTGTCCCTCCGGGCCCCTCTCCCATCCCAAGCAGCCACTGATCTGCTTTCTGTCACTGTCCATTAATTTGCATTTCCTAGAGGTCTATCTCAGTGGGACCATGTAACATGTGCTCTTTTTGTCAGATTTCTTTCACCCAGCATAACGATTCTGAGATCCATCCATGTTGCTGTGTATAGCCATAGTTCTTGCTTTTTATTCTGAGGAGTATTAATTGTATGCATATACCACAATTTGTTTATCCATTCACCTCTTGATGGATATTTGAGGCATTTCCACTTTGGGCAAGGTAATAAGGCTGCTATAACATTTGTGTACAAATCTTTGTATGGATAATGTATATTTCGTTTTCTATTGGATAAATAACTAGCAGTGGAATGTGGAGCCATACATTAATAGCTTTCAAGAAGCTGCAGGGATGATTGGAAACAACCTAGGTCTGGCAGTTAGGAAATCTGTGTTTAAGATCAATTTTCCTGTTACTAGCTGTGTGACCTTAGGCAAGGCACTTAACAACTCTGGGTCTCCAGTTTCCTTGTCTGTCAAATGAGATAAAGATTGATCTCTCTGTTTCACATGTATTGGAACAGGACTAAGGGACACAACCTAGGAGGACATTGCCAAGTTTAAAGGCACCACAGAGCACTGTGAAGCCATTTTCAAGAATAAGCTTACAGAAGGGCTAATTCTATGCTTTAGATCTTGCTTTGCCAAGAGATGGAACCATCCAAAAATTTTGGATGTGAAGAATTGCATTTGGTGTTTATTTGCTGCCCACAGTTCCAAAGTTGCACCTACATTTCCTCTTTTGCTGCCTTCCACATTCCCTCCGTCTCCTGTTACAGTCCTTCAGTGAAGACAGGCTATTGAGCAAGGGTGAACAATTAGAGGCCCCCAGTTGAAATTAACGTGCCTTCCCTGCCTTTGGTTCATAAATCCAGGTAGCAAAGCAAAGCTGGAGGGTAGTATCATAGAGCTTAGACCTCAAGAACAGCTCGGAAGTTCTTAACAGGGTGTAAGGACTTAAGAAAAAACTGTCCTTACCTAAGAAAAAGTTGTCAAAGGCACTCATATGTGTGAATCTAGCTTCTCAGGGCACTTTCTCTCCTAAGAGGGGTTAGGAGCAGTGGTTAGTATCTTTGGGATATGCCAGACTGTGTTCACATCCAGATTTCAGTATTGACCTATATGTCTTAGGGATACTACTTCACCTAGGTGTCTGTGTTTTTTAATCTGTAAAACAGGAAAGTTGATAATAATGCTTACTCACCTCAGTTATTCTGAGAATTAACTGAAGATGTATAACTCAGCTATGCTTTGAAAGTGCAAGGCTCTACCAGACTTTTGGAGCCATCTTCCCTTTAGGAAAAGATGATCTTTCAATGGAGGAACTGGGTGGTTCCATACACGTTATGTGAGTTGGGTGGCAAAGTCCTCCCTCATTGTCAAGATAATCATCCTCTGTATATTTGAAATCCCAAGTACTGGTCACTACTTTGAGTTAAGGCAGTGTGCCATCAACTTCAAAAGAGCAAGTACACTTACCTCACAGTGATAACACATGGATTGGGGTATAAATTTGACCATTTTTCTAGCAAAGTTCTTCAGAATGTGGGCATAGAGTAAGTATAGGAAAGAGTGGTTGGAAATGCAGAGCCCCAGACCACACATGAGGAAGTTAAGGGCATCTGATGGGTAGGGAATGACAAATTTTACCTTCTTACTTATTTCTAGGGCTATTCTTAGCCAGGGGAGGCAGTTTACTGAGTCATTTTAGTAGTTCCATTGAAACTCATTCTTTATCTCCTTTAAACGCCCCACCATTCTTTTCTTTTTTTTTTCCCCAAGCTCTTCCATGTCTCAGTTTATCATTGGGGTAGTCTCTTATCATCCACACTCTAGTGGACGGTGAGAGTTTCTTTCGCACATGCTGCCTCAAGATTCTCATGATTTTTCTGTGAATCGGTAAAGGAAACAGATGGTGTTATTTCCGTTATATAGACGGAAAAATGGAAGCATAAAGAGGACAAAAGTCTTTTTCAGGATCACAAATTTAATGGCAAAACCAAGTGGTCAAATGTTGAGAATGCCGGGCTCCTGAGGCTGCCGCTTGGGTGAGACTTCAGGACTCGAGGCCTTGCTCTGATGGGGGCTGATTTTAGCCAGAGAAGGCTTACTCCTGCCAGAGGCAGCACTGGAGAGGGGTCCCAGCCCTTTTGCTCCCTGGTCTTAGGGGTACAGAGTTCTACCAGACACTGTGTCCCATTCATCCAGGGATGCTTCAGGGACATCTAGATCACCTGGGTAAGCAGCAGAAGAAATGATTTTGTCCAGAACATGTCTGCCTTTCAGTTGCCTAGAATGGCTATGACAAGGTGACACTGTATTCTGTTTTTCTATTGGCCAGCGAATCCTAAACAGGCAGGCTCCACAGAGTGCTGAAGTTGTTTCTTTGTGAGCCAGCCCTCCTCACTGCCGGAACTGGGCGTAGGAATTCTGCTTTTCCCAGTTGCCCTCTGCAACATGGTAAAGGTAGATGGGGTTTGACAACCCTGTTTTCAACTTTTTTTATTAGGGAACTGAGACACAAAGAAATGTGATGACTCACTCAGGGTCATGCACCCCATTGATGAAGCTCAGATCTCACTCTCATTTCAGTTTTCTTTCAGCAACACCATGTGTCTTCCTCCCTACCTCTGAGAATTGGGCCTAATGGGTGCTTGTGAGTCTACCTTACCAAATAAAAAGTACCATACTTACCATTTCCTGCTGTCCCTCTCTAGGTGGAGGAGACTGACAGCAGTAGACCTGCTTATTCCTAGAGGTGGTGGCCACAGAAGCACTAGAACCTGGTCACTTCTCTGAGGAGATGACCATGGTCGTGGGCACCCACGTCTCTACATCTTAGCCCACCCTGGGGCTTCTGGATCACCCTTTTCCCTGTTAAGGGTCAACAGCCTTCTTTTTTATTTATTTTTTTATCAGCCTTCTGAAAATGGAACCATCTTCAGGAAATGTAGGCTGCCAGAGACCCGGAGAGGGTGATTAGGAGCAAGGAAAGGGGTCAACCCAATGAGGAATTATGAAACAGGTAGCATTTGTCTTTGGGGTCCTCTCTCTTGCCCCTCATGTTGTTCCCTCCCTCTTTCTGTGTTTCTGTCCCAAGCACCAAAATACTGACAATTTGCAGTCCTCACTTTCCTAGACCCATCTCAAGTAGAGTGCATAACGACCCATGCTTTCTACCAAAAGTTCCTCATTCTTTGACCAGAGCCGTTGCCAAGGAGCCAATGGTCTCTATTCCGATGGAGGAATGTATGAGAGGACTTAATGGCTGATAATACCTTATTATCCATTGGACCTTTGCATTTGGAGGGCAGCCCTAAAGCTGACTATGACTCAATAAAAAGGTCTTGGAATCACAGCCACTGTAACAGGTTAGTGGGGAAGGCTTATAATGCTAACCCTTGTGTGTGTCACGTCACACAGAGGCAGCCTGAGGAGTCAAGAAGAAGCCAACCTCCATGGTGAATACCCAGCAGCCTCCCTCTCCCCCAACGCTATGTTTGATGTTTCAAACACCAGCTGATCCACTGAATTTCCTCCATATTTTCATGACTTCCCAGTTCAATATATCTCTTCTTGACCTTAAAAACAAAACAAAACAAAAAAATGTTATTTGTGTGGCCACATGTACATAGATAGTCACACCTTGCCCTTGAAGTCTACTTACCTGGCCACCTGAATGTATTGGGGGCATGGCTGTAGCCCTACCCTAATATTTGTGGGGTCTGAGGCAAGAGTGCAAATGGAGGCCCATATAACATATGTCCAGATATTTCAAAGTTGTAAATCAAGCTAATGGACTATTACCTAAAATATGCCTATCTTCCTATCTTGACAATTGTACCTTCCTAATGGCAAAATTGACAAATATGTCTAAAGCTATTATTTTTATATGACTGAAAGCTGGCAGAAAATCAAAGATGACAGAATTTAATTGTTACTGAGCATATCTGAGTCATTTTTATGGTTTATGGTGTTTGGTTGAGTAATAAAATAAAGGCATATGTGTATTTTATTTTCTTACTTTAATTTCAACAAAAATCACTAATTATGGTGATCAAAATTTTCACACATTTGGTTTTCTATTGGCAGTAGTGATCTAAGAAATAAAAATATAATTGTAATAAAAGTATACAAGTTAATATGTTTTCATAAAAACATTAATATACAGTAAACATAAAACATAAGTTAAAATTATATTTATGTATGTTCTCAAAAAGTTATTTTTCTTGTAAAGTATTTAAAAGTAGTTATAATGAGAGATAAAATATAAACTCTAATTAAAGGTATCAAATTTCTAAGTTGAAGTTATGAAAATAAAGCTGACATTTTAAATTTAATTTTTGAAAATGTAATTAAATCTTATTTTTAAGAAATAAACTTAATGTCCATCTACTTGTTAAGCTAAAGATTTACCATCATTCTTCACAAGTGTTACACCTAGATTTATATACACACATAAATTTAAGAGTAGTATGAACTGGTAAATATTGCAAAATGTTCCCCAGTCACCCTAAGCAACTGTTGTAAATATCATGCTTATTCATGAGTTCCTCTGAAATCATGAATTGGGACACAAAGAAAAGCATGAAAAGAATGCTCAGCACTTCTGGGAAACCAAACTTATGCAAGAAACTATTGAATTCAAGCTATCTAAGAGAAAGGATTTGACAAGATAACTCATAACGTTTATTCTTTTAGCTAAGCAGTTTTAATGCTCAATTTCTCCATATTCTGAAGCGGTGTCAGTGTCATTGTCAGCAGCAGCACAGCCGCGATGTTCATGGCATTCAGACACAGTTGCTTTTTGTTTTGAGAATGCAGGGAGAAAGAGGTGGAGAAGACTTTCCCTGGGGCCCAAACACTGCTGGTCATGGCAGTGGGTGCCTGGGGTTACTGGTTATGCTGTGGCAGTAATGGCTATTGGTCCTGAATGATAGAGGTGCCCATGTGTTCTTTAATAAGTGCACTTTTATTTTGTTTTGTTTGTTTGTGGTAAATAGGCATCTCTAACATATGAGCCAAGGATCCCTCTGAGCTGGGTCTGGGGTGACCATATTAGTCAGGGTTCTCCAAAGAAATGTAGCCAATAGGATCTATCTGTGATCTGTCTATCTATCTTCTATCTATCCAGCAATTATCTAACTATCTAACTACTGAATTGGCGCATATGATTATGGAGGCTGAGAAGACCCAAGATCTGCAGGTGACAAGCTGGAGACGCAGGGGGCAGATGGTGTAAGTTCTAGTCCTAAAGCCAGCACACTCAAGACACAAGAAGAGTCAGTTTTTCAGTTTGAGTCCAAAGGCAGGAAAAGACCCTGTCCAGCTCAAGCAGTCAGGCAGAAGTTTTCTCTTATGTAGACTTTTTATTTTATTTATGTCTTTAGTTGATTGGATGAGGCCCACTCACATTAGGGAGGGCATTTTGATTTACTCAGTCTACTGATTCAAATGTTAATCTCATCTAGAAACACCCTCACAGACCCACTCAGCACAGTATTTGACCAAATGTCTGAGCACTCCATGGCCCAGTCAAATTGACATGTAAAATTAACTATTATAATGACCAAGAGACACAAAATGTGCAAAAAGAGCTGTCCAAGTAGATGCTTCCAGATCCACGGGCTAAAGCTCATAGTTATTGCTTGAAAGATGGGACATTTGTGCAGAAAAGCCTCCATTCTCAGCATTCATGATGACATAACTATACTACAAACTAATATTTAACACCAAATCCTTGTTTCTGAGTGACCAAAAAGATCAAGATACATATAGTATATAAAAAGGTATACATGTAGGTATAAATAAGTAAGAAAATGCATAAAATGGTAGAAATCTCTCCATCTAAAGTTGTCAAGATATTCAGAAGAATATTTATAATAAAGTATGGTTCAGTTATCAGAAATATGGTAAGCTGTGTATAGCTTATTCCCCAATGACTGTGGATCACATAGATTGTAACTGTATATATGCACATATTATAAATTTATCTGATACAATAATTGAGTACTTGACAGGAGCAAAGTACACTAGATTTTTAAAGGGAATTATGAGAGAAATAGAGAGTAAAATCCTGACCCTGAGGAGCCTGAAGTTTTATGAGGGTGCAAAACAGGCCTAAATATTAAATATGTACCCATAAACACAGGCAATGAAAATAGACAGACACATGGATAACTATACACACTTCATTTTTTGGCTTTCCACTCATTAATAATTTGTGATGATTTAGACATGTGACATGGCAAACTGATGTTTACTTTTTGGCCAAGAACAGAGTTTTTAAATAAAACAAAAAAGGAATATTTTCTGGATGTGCCAGGCATTGAGATGTTTCTTTTACATGGATTATCTCATTTAATCCTTAAATAGTTCTGTGGGGGTGAACTTCTTTTTTTTTTTTTTGAGACAGAATCTCACTCTGTTGCCTGGGCTAGAGTGCCGTGGTGTCAGCCTAGCTCACGGCAACCTCAAACTCCTGGGCTTAAGGGATCTTTCTGCCTTAGCCTCCCAGGTAGCTGGGACTACAGGCATGCGCCACATGCCTGGCTAATTTTTTTTCTATGTATTTTTAGTTGGCCAATTAATTTCTTTCTATTTTTAGTAGAGACAGGGTCTCGCTTTTGCTTAGGCTGGTTTCGAACTCCTGACCTTGAGTGATCCACCCACCTTGGCCTCCCAGAGTGTTAGGATTATAGGCGTGTGCCACTGCGCCTGGCCTGTGAGGTAAACTTTTTACAAATGAGGAAACCAAGTCTCAGAACAGTTAAAGATAGATAAACATATATCACCCCAACTCCAAAGCTGTATACCATTCAAACAAACTGGCAAGAAAATGCTTAGCCAGCTTCAGAGGGTCAACTATTGCAAAGAATATTAGAATGTCACATGGACAAATATTGATAAGGCCATTACAGATCATCCTTATCTCTTAGAATGCATCAGCCAATGTTGGGTTGATAGCCTATTTAAATTTAGTGAATGCACTCTGAATAATAAAACTCTTTCCTACATAATAGTCAAATAATTTGACTTTTGGTTAACTTCCAGCCTGCTCTGTCTCTCATTTGAATCTACGTTAATTAAATCTGACTTTTGAGTTTGAATTATGGAGACCAAAGTGTCCTAGCATGGACATTTCTGTGAGTTGGTGGCCTTCAGAGACTCCATTAGGATGAGTATTGCCAGTCTACAAAGATGACACAGTTCAAGGGCAGGTTCTCCCCTCTGCCCTTGATCCCAGCAAGGAGGCTCAGAGCTATAAGCAAGGTTGATATACTTAATAAAACATCAATCATCCTGTGCAGTTATATAGTGCTTTACGGGAATAAGGCTCACTGATAATGGGCCTAGCGGTGTGCACTGTGAGTGTGTCCTTAGTGAGTGTTGCTGACGACTGGGATGGCCTGGGCATACCAGCTGCGTACTAGTGTTAGAGACACTTTATTTTGAACTGAGATCAGAATTAGAAAAACAATGCTGGGAATGAACACTCTGCTTGAGTTAAGATTTCTTTTTACAATGTCCTGCTACCTGAAAAAAACGGAGGCTCTGTGTTCACCAAATCTTTGCAGGTAATTAGTGTCAATGATTTATTTCAGAGAAGTCGCGTCGTTCCTGTATTCAGAGATTTAAGTGGTTATTTTAGAACTAGCCAGTGTGGTTTAGGTTTTGATCTGTAGCTTTGGTTTTCCTGTGATTCATATTGATCGTTCCAATTTGTATGCTGCTTTGCTCCATAGGTTCTTGATCCACTTGTTTTTCTCCTCTTTGGCATGGTTATAGGTTTATGTTTCTAATTTTCTATTATCTTTTCTTCTTGGATTTTCAGCATTTGCACTCATAGTGGCTTATTTTTATTTTTATTTTTTAATAGTTCTTGTTTTTGTTTATTTGCCCTGCTGTCAGGCCTGTTTGGCCTTGTCCATGAGATAATGGAAATGAAAGTGCTTTGCAAGCTGTAGAGCACTCTTCAAATGTAAGAGATGATTACTATTTTATTAAAAATAATAACCTTGTTTATAGCTCTGAGTCTTCTTGCTGTAATCAAGGGCAAAGTGGAGCACCTAATTGGACAGGTGGGTCATTTTTATGCACTGAGAGCCTAGTTCACAATAGCTCTAGCAACCTGTGTTCCAGCCCTAGGATCTCTGCGAATGTGGATTACAGCCTGTGTCTAATCTGGACAATGGAGTCATAAGCCTAAAAAGGAGACAGGCCCACACAGGGAGACCCCAACAGCCCAAATGGTCTTTCTCGATGAACAATTCCTGACTTGTGCCCATGCCCTGATCTTGAAGGCCTGAAATACTCTGCCAGGCCAAGATTAGGCTTAGGTTCCACCCTCCTCCTGATTAATGGGCAAAGGGACCCCAATCCCATTCCAGACTGTGCGACAACATTGTGGCAGTGCCTTTGTGGACTTTCTTGCTCTATAAGCAAGTTCCTGTCACCTTTTAAGGATGAGTCCTGAAGTGGTTTGAGAACAGGAACTTCATCCTGCTTAATAGTTCTGCTTCCCCATCAGGAAGTCTTACTGAGTTTGTACCTGAACTAAGACAGGGCCCCATGTGCAATTCTACTCTTTCAGCTGGTGTAAGAACAAGCCCAGTATATGTGGCTTGGTTTTATACCAATCATACTAGTTACTTATGTAGATGTCCTTAACTTGCTTGTATCTGGAGCTAGTTTATTACTTTTAAAAAGTAGCTATTTGTTTCAACTAAGTCATCATTAGTGGAAATCATCCCAACCTTGAGATAAACAAGAGAGATTCTTATTGGTTTCTCAGTAGATCAGAAATGCAGAAATTTTCTTCTGGGGGAGAGAAAGGGATGATAGTTCGACCTAAAAGTTGTGTGGTGTGCCAAGGTTGAGTTCAAGGAGGTGGGACAGCATTTCATAAAAGGAGGCACCACTGTGACTGGGTCTGCACAAGACACTCTCGTGATAGGGGCAGTATTTAAGTCCATCTTTGTCTGCTTGTTTTTTATGACTGCTTCTCATTCATTCATTTGTTTATTTAGTTGTTCAGCAAATACTTATTGAGCACTTATTTGGCACCAGGCAGATACTGTGCTAGATGCTCAGGACCACCCACATCTTTTCTGACCATTGTCCTGGATCTCAAGGTAATCTGTGCTATAGCCTGTACATGAGCTATAGGTCAGACAAACCTGAGTTCTAGGGCTTTCTCCCATGCTTGTTTTTTGTGTTACCCAGTAAAACTTACTCTATAACTTGTCATCTGGGTCTTACTTTCTGCATCTATAAAATTTGATAAGAACAATTTCCAAATACGTTGTGGTAAGGAATCCACAAACAATGTATGTGACACTCAGTTACACATAATAGGTCTCTCACTGATTAATTGGTGATTACATCCTTTGCATTCATTTCTCAATCACCATCTGGAACTCATTGACTGCTCTTCTTTGCCTGGGACAAGTTGGCTTCCAATTGGAATTTAATAGTGTTTAAGTCTCTATGCGAATAGACATATGAACAAGATATTCTCAGTAAAGTGTAGATTCCAGTTCAGTATTCCAGACACATTTTCACTTGAACATTTTCTTTTTATCAGAATGATTGAAGATTTTTTTTTGCCATTTTTCCCTGAGCTTTATTAATATATAATTGACAAATAAAAATTATATATACTTTCGTGTACAACTGATTTTTAAAAAACTTGAACAGTTAAATTAATCACAGTAGTCACATTGGCTGGTTGGGAAAATAACAAAACAAAGAAATGTAGCTAATAATAAAAAATAGAGATAGAATGGAATCATAAAAAAATACTTGATCCAAAAAAGGGAACAAAAATAGACAATTCAAATAAATAGAAAGTTGGCCTCTTATAGTTGTCCCATAGCTCACAGATTCTCTATTGGTTTTTCTTCCATCTTGGAGAGTTTCTATTGCTATGTCCTCAATCATATCAATAATCACATTAAATATCAAGACACAAATAAGTTATAGGTAAATTGATGGAAAAAGATATACCATGTTAATATTAATATTAATATAAAGAAGGTGGAGTGGCTTTATTAATCTTGGACAAAGCAATTTTCAGAACAAAGAATATTACCAGGGATAAAAAGAGTCATTTTATAATGATAAATTGATCCATTTACCAATAGGATGTACCAGTCTTAAACATTTATGCACCAAATAACAGAACTTCCAAACACATGAAGCAAAAACTGATAGAATTGCAAGGAGAAATAATCGAAACCACAATTACAATGAGAGATTTTAACAGTTCCTGTCAATATAGATAGAACAGATAGAGAAAATATCAATAAGAATATAGAAGATCTAAACAACACTACAAACTAATTTGACATAATTGACCTCTTTAGAACCCTGCATACAGTATCAGAAGAATCCACAGCACTTTACACCTGGCAATCTAGCACCTGACACAGCACTCTAGCCAGTTCTGTCTGTCAAGAGGAAAACATTTCTGTCAACAGTAAATACCATTGTTCTGGACCTCTCCAGGCCATGAGAAATGGCCAGACGTCCTATCAGAGCTGTGTAGGCCCCTCCTTGATACACTGCTGCTGTATATCCTGGTTGCAGCTTCAAGAGAAGGTCATTGTTTCAAGACAATAGCTCACTTGCCCAAGATGAGATCAGGGATTGAATCTGAATCAAAAAATCTAATCCACACACTGTCACCTTGTTGGGGAGAACAGCAGCTGCTAGCTGTGTCCAGACCTATTAAAATCATCACACTATTGCCCTCAGGGGCTTGGAATTGGAAAAAAACATGACATCACAAGGGTTAGGCCAATCTCAAGACTTTCTGCCATTTTTTGTATATCTGGACTGTTGGAATAAGTTGAACAATACAGATGACCCCAAAAACCTTGAGAGATTTTACTCCCTTAAGATAATGTATGACAAGACATGTTTTCCTACCCTCTACCTTCCCAAATGGAGAAAAATTTGAAACCATAAGAAATATGATAGAACTGTCAACTACACATGTAATCAGCTTTAACTCATAATATGTAAACATGATTTACATAATTATATAACAAATTACCATATTTTGATCAAGGAGGAAAAAAAGATAAACTAAAAGAACATTTGGTATAATGATGACATTTTATGGTACCATATTGTGGGGAACCTACCATCACCAAATCCAGTGAACTGTTCCTCTCAGGAGTCAGATGTACCAGTGAAAAATGGAGGAGAGAAATAGCTAAGGCCACATTATACATTGTATGCACCCCACCGTGAGCCTTGCTTGGCTGCATCTTGCACTTCTACACTCCAAATGGGCTTTCTCCATGAAACTGCCTCTCTTGTGAACACAAAGATATGCCCATATTATAGTACACATAGTAATTTATAATAGTGTACTGTCAGGTGATATTCCAGCACTTTGTGTGTAGTTTATGAACTTCACAACAGTGTCCTGCCATTTTTCTCTTCTTGGCCTTTGTGCTATTCTTATCATAAATTTACTTTTATGCATATTATAAAACCCACATTAGATTTTTAAAATTATTTTTGCTTTAAATGGTCAATTATCTGTTAAGCAATTTAATTAGTTAAGTCAAGAAATCTATCTTTATCCATTTAGTTGCCATTTCCAGGGCCCTTCATTTCTTTGCTTAGGTTCAGGTTTGCTTTCTGCTTGAAGTACTTCCTTTAATATTTCTTGCAATGCAGATTTGCTGGTAATGAATTCTTTTAGCTTTCATAGATCTGAAAAAAATTAGTTATTTTGCCTTTATTTCAGAAAGCAGTTTTCACAGGATAAAGAATTCTCTGTTAACCATTTTTGCCCCATTCTGTACTGTAAAGATGCCACTCCATTGTATTCCATTGTGTGTTATTCCCAAAGGAAAATCTGCCGCCATTCTAATGGCTGTTTCTTTGTATATAATATGTCCTCCCCCCCCCCCCCCCGTTCGTTCCAAGCACGAACTCCAATGTGCTTGGAGTTCGTGGAGCTTCTTGGATCTGCAGGCTTATAATTTCCATTAAATTTGGAAGTTTTTCAGCTAGTATTTTTGCAAATATTTTCTGTCCTCCCCCTTTCAGAGACTCCCATAACATGAACAGTAGGCCTCATGTAGTTGTCCTATAACTCACAGATTCTCTATTAGTTTTTTTTTTTTCCATTTTGGAAAGTTTCTATTGCTATCTCCTCAAGTTTACTAAAGCTTTCTTATGAAATATCTAAAATGTTCTAATTTGATCCAGTATACATTTCCCTCATATATTACAGTTTTTATCTTCAGAAGTTTGATTTAGGTCTTATTTATATCTTTCCTATCACAATTAACATCCTCAAGTATTCCTTTACCTTCGTGAACATATGGAATATCATTTTAATAACTCTTTTAATGTCCTTGTCTACTAATTGTATCATCTGTGTCAATTCTGGGTTAATTTCAATTTATTGGTTTTCTTCTAATTATGGTCATACTTGTCTGCTTCTTTGCATGCCTGGTATTTTAAATTGAATATTGTGAATTTTACCTTGTTAGGTGTTATATAGTTTAGTGTTCCTATAAATATTTTTGAGTTTGTTCTGGTACATTGTTAAATTACTTGAAAACAGTTTGAGCCTTTTGGGTCTTGTTTCTATGCTTTGTTAGGTAGGATCAGAGCAGTTTAGTATATAGTTAATTTTCCCCACTACTGAGGCAAAACCCTTCTTTGTATAATTATGAGGTTTTTGCACTCCGGCAGGTGGAAGAGGTGCTATATATATTTTCCTTCTAGTTCTTTCAAATAATTTTTTCCCCTCGCCTTGATTAGTTTCTTTGCACACTTGAGCTGATCAGTACTCAACTCTTGAGGTGGATCTTCTTCAGCTCTCTAGAATTTTCTCCCCCTGTGTGTAGCTGCCCTCTCTAGCGCTCTTCCCTGAAAACTCTTGCTCTCCCCAGGATGATCAGCTCCATGTTCTCAATTCAGGGAGACCACTGGGCTCCAGGCGGGTCCTCTTTTTGCACTAGGACCTAAAAACTCTTCTGGCAGTAACTTGGGGCAATCGCAGGAATCAGTTTATTTGTTTCCCCTTGCTCAGAGATCACTGACCTTCATGGTCTGATGTCTAGTATTTTGAAAACCAGTTTTCACATGCATTGTCTGCCTTTTTTAGATGTTTCAGACAGGAAGGTAAATTCAATTTTTTTTACTCAATCTTAGGTAGAAGCAAAGTCTGTAGTATCCTTTATATTTAAAAGAATTTTTAGTGCCTTTTCTTATTTATTTTATTTTATTTTATTTTATTTTATTTTATTTTATTTTATTTATGGGGCTAGAGGAGCTTATGGAGATAAGCCAGAAAAGGTTTCTTTGGATTGAATACAAAAGAGATGATTTTTCTTATTCTTTTTCACTATCATGATTCTTTGCCTTGCCACCAGAGTAATCTTCCCGAATCTAATCATCTCTCATTTCTGCTTAAATCCATCATGGCTCTTGAATGACTGCTGAATAATGTTCAAACCTCTTAGTATGCATGCAAGCCTCCTGTGTACCTGCTAATTCTTACTTCTAACACCACTCACCTTTCCCATCATACCCTGCACTCTAACTAAGCCTCAGCTTTCAGCTAAGGTAGCAGTTTATGGGTTCTGGGGCAGAGCCGCTGTTCAAATCCTACTTAATGGCTGCCTGATCTTAGGAAATTAACTTCTATAACATTTTATCAGAATAATACTACATATCTCCTAGCTTTGTTGTGAACATCAAATAAAACAATGTGTATGATGTGCCTGCCACAATGTCTGGCATAGAGTAAGTGCTCTATTAGCTCATTACTATGATTACTCCTCAAATGCATCATGTTCTGCTTCTCTGCCCTCTGGGCCTTTAAACATGGTTCTCCCTTTGCCTAGAAGTTCTCCTTCTCTTGCTCCGTACAGTTTTCACCTGCTAAGTTCTGCTTTGCTTTTCAGAAGCATCTCAAACTTTCCCTCACATGGGAGCTTTCCCTGACTGATCTTAGTAGGATGTGCCCCATGGTGCCTGTTCATGTCGTTTTGTCATTGTTTTTCCTTTTCCACCTCTACACAGGAACAAGGAGACTGTGGCTCATGGCAAGTGATTAATAAATATTAATTGAAGGGCGAATGAATGAAGATCGGCTTTTAATAACTGTTGAACAGAATGATGAAAAGGTGATGAAATGATCAAAAGTTTATAGAACTAACCTAAAATGTTGTTTCAATGGGCACCAATAGAGGACTAAAATTCGTATTCCAAAGGCCAGTGGGAGGAACAGGAGTAGGGTTGTCGGGGATCCCGCCTGGCTGGCCACTGCTGCCTGGGGACCTCTCTGTCAAGCTACAGAGGTAACTTCTCAATTCAGGGACAAGTAATGCTATTTGGCAAGGAAAAGAACAAAGCCTGGTGATGAGAAGGAAAAAAACAAATGCAAGAAAATGGATTGGAAATCACAAGCCGAACAATGTGAGAACCGCCCCTACCCCCTACCCTCACCCCATGGCCCAGGCACCCAGCATCCATGGCATTTCATTATCTCTGCACAGCCAGAGTTTTAAGAGATGCCTGCCAACATTGACATTACCCCACAATGAAATCACAGTGGACTGGTGAACAATCACGTTAAAAGTTAATTGTTGAAAACCCGCAGGTTAGAGCTCTTAAGCTAATGCCCATTGGCTTGATGGCAATTTAGTGCTTGCCCTTTTTTAAAAATTGTTTTTATTTTTGGTCTCATTTTTGATGGCTGGAGGTAGCCCTCTTTTTTATTTTTTTACTTAAGGCAGTTTAAGGGACTTCCTGCTTGGCTTTTTGGAGTAGTTATTTTCTTCCCTCCCCTCTCCTCTTTCACACTTGCTTTGTGTTCTTCCTTGTACACCAGTCCTGCAGCCATGCCTGCCTCTTGTCCTGCAGCCTGTCTGCACAGACATCCGAGAATCTTGGTAAATCCAAGCCCTACCACTCTCTAGACCACCTGGAGCCCCTGGAGGCTGTGTTTTGGAGATCCCCCACCCTGAGTCCCTGGTGATGTGCTCAGAATTCTGCCAGCATCCCTCCTTGGGGGCCAGTTCCCCTGATGGTTCTGGAAAGAATCAGAGATGGTAGAGCTCTGTGTTTAAGGGAACACGTTTCTCTCCCACGGATTGGAGGCTGTGATCACAGTGATGACCCGCCCAGAGGAGAGCTCACAGCAAAGCTGGTGTCTCTCTGCCTCCCTCTCCCTTTAGATCTCAGGCTGCAGTGAGTGACAACAGGGGATTTTGGGGAATTCTTCTATGGGGCAGGAAACTGACAAGGTATCTTTCCTTTCTCCACCAAAGCCTGGCATGAATTTGAGTCTATCAGTATATTTCCATTTATTGATGAGCAGATCACAGAATAGCCCCTGGGCATGTTTTCAAACTTAATGAAGAAAAGACAGTTTCTGCCACAAGAGCTCTTCATCTAACTGACAGTGTCAGTCACGAGATGCTCGGAGCTCCTGGCTGCTCTCAATAATGAAACCTTTCTTCTAAACTCTGCAGAGGCTGGGGGAACAGGACAGTGGGCCATGGTGGCAGGGGCAGAGGGAGGAGGCAGAAGAAGTCTCTGGTTCATCTGAACTGTTTCTCTTTTTGCCTCACTATGGACCTTGGTAAAGGTACAAGGGAAACCAGAGGGGTGGGGTTTGGTGGCAGCTGGCAGGTCATGGGAAGTAGAGTTAGGAGTCTTTACCCAAGGGGAATGATGCTATGGCAGCTGTTTTAAACTTGAGGATGGTTCCGTTCACTTCTTGTGGTGTAAGGTCAGCATCTGAGAGATTCTCCTTCAAGCAGCTCATTGTCTTTTCCATTTAGGACACAAAAAACAGGATTGCAATCTGAAACCTGTCTTGGAGATCATGGATTCCTATGATTTTCAAACTTTTCTTTAGTTGTGAAACATTTGTTTCCCCCCTAAAGGAAAGCTATTGCCTCTGCAAAAGCCTAACAGATAAACACAGCAAAAAGAGAGGTAAGAATTTGGTGGTTTGGGGATAGAAAGAAGTGGTGTGTGTGTGTGTGTGTGTGTGTGCGCGTGCACATGTGCACGCGCATTGGGTGTAAACCCCAAGTGGCCATGGAGGTGCTCTAGAAGACACAGGTTTCTGAGAAGCACTGGAAACTGTGGGTCTAGTTCAGTGCCCTCAAACAGAATCAGAGAGACCATGAGACTTGTTGAGGAGCAATCCTGTAATTCCTGGTGGAGCTGGTCTTCTAATTCCCCTTTCCCCTAAAGATGGGGCATCTACTCGGTGCCAGGCACCCTTCTGTGCATCAGTGACACCAAGAGGGAACAGGTTCTGCATGGATCTTCTGGCAGTTGTTGGGAAAGTATGGCCTCACAGGACTCCAGGACATCCTTCCACTCCTTTCCCTTGCTCCTCCAACAACGTTAGGTTCACCCTAAAAGAATTCACATGTATACATATATATACATGTATATATATATGCTTTTTGGTGCAATGACTGGTCAAGGTGCTTAATAAATATTACTTCTCTGTCTGTAGTCTGTCCCTCATTGGCTGCTCCTAGAATTGCAGATCCATCGACTATCTTGATTGAAGGAAGTGTAAGGCTCCTGCTTCTTCAGTACTGATTTCTAGCTTCGCAAGCTCTGCAGTGGGCATAGAATAATTCTTGCTCCCTGGAACTCTGCTTGGCTGTCCCCAAAGCTGCCCACCACAGGTCTTCCTGAGATCTCTAACCAGGCTTGAGCAGGGCTGGTCCCTTGTTCACACAATGCAATTATGCCCCACAGTCCATACCTGGGCTGTCTCCATTGCTGTTCCCTGAGTCCCCACTGGAGTGTCTCTCAAAGCCTTGTCTCCTGTTTTTGAAGGAGAAATTGCCCAAGCTGGAGCTCTCAGAAACACTTTCACTATCTTGGAATTCTTGGGGGTTGGCAGACATGGATGTCACTGGCCATGTCCCCACCAGGCCTTGGAGCTGGAATCCTCAGGCAAGAAGGTGGTTCTGCCTGGAATCAGGGGGAGGCCACGGCTCCCAGCTGTCCTTCTCTGTGGATGGCCTTGGCTTTCCAGCTCTTTGGTTCCCATTAGATGGCCTTATAATAGAACTTGGTTGCTTTGCCTGCTTTGGGGACCCAGGCCAGGTTCCTGACAGAGCAGACTGAATGGGTCTGTCCATGCAGTTGTTCTCCCTCCCCAACGGGCCATACCTCTGCTGACCACTTGCCTGCACCCCTGTTTTATCCTGTGCTGCTCTGGCCAAAGGCCGACCAAACTTCTCATTCTTTTCTCAGCTGCCTCACCTATGATGGATGATTTTTACACACTCAAACACTCTCAAACACATATCCAAATTTTGAGCACCTCCCCAAGAATTTTGTAGGAGCAGTATAAACTTATAATAATGTGTAATTGCTGCAGTACCCGTGGTATATTAATAGCCCTCTTCTGCAATCAGTGACGCAGATAAGATGGTCTTCAGATTTGTCAATTACTAGCGCTAGTTGTATTTTCTTTCTTTCTCACTCAAATTTAAATACAGTCATGCACCGCATAATGACATTTTGGTCAATGACGGAATACACATACAATGGTGGTCCCATAGGATTATAATGGAGCCGACACATTCCTATTGCCTAGTGACATCGTAGTCATGGTAATGTCATAGCACAACACATTACGCACATGTTTTGTGTAAACAAACCTACTGTGTTGCCAATGTATAAAAGTATAACACATACAATTATGTACATTACGTAATACTTAATAATGATAAGTGACTATGTTACTGGTTATGTATTTGCTATGCTATATTTTTTATTGTTATTTTAGAGTGTACTCCTACTTGTAAAAAAACGTTAACTGTAAAACAGCCATAGGGAGGTCCTTTAGAAGGTGTTCCAGAAGAAGGTGTTGTTATCATAGGAGATGACAGCTCTGTGTGTGTTATTGCCTGACAACCTTCTAGTGGGACAAGATGTGGAGGTGGAAGACAGTGATATTGATGATCCTGACCCTGTGTAGGCCTAGGCTAATGTGTGTGTTTTTGTCTTAGTTTGTAGCAAAAAAGTATAAGAAGTTAAAAAATATAAAAGTTTAAAAATAGAAAAAAAGCTTATATTAATAAAGAATAAATAAAGAAAATATTTTTGTACAGCTGTATAATATGTTTGTGTTTTAAGCTCAGTGTTATTACAAAAGAATCAAAAAGTTAAAAAGAGTAAAAAAAGTTACAGTAAGCTAAGGTTCATTTATTATTGAAGAGAAATTTTTAAAAATAAATTTAGTGTAGCCTAAGTGTACAGTGTTTGTAAAGTCTACAGGCCTTCACATTCGCTCACCACTCACTCACTGACTCAGCCAGAGCAACCTCCAGTCCTGCAAGCTCCATTCCTGCTAAATCCCCTTGTACCATTTTTTTATCTTTTATATCCTATTTTTACTGTACCTTTTCTCTGTTTGGATGTGTTTAGATACACAATTACTTGTCATGGTGTTACAATTGCCTATAGTATTCAGTACAGTAACATTCTGCACAGGCTTGTAGCCCAGGAGCAATAGTCTATACCATATAGCCTAGGTGTGCAGTAGGCTCTACCATCTGGGTTGTGTCAGTGCACTCTGTGATGTCTGCATAATGACAAAATCGCCTAGCGAGGCAATTCTCAGAAGGTTTCCGTGTCATCGAGTAAAGCATGACTGTACATTGAGTGAGAAAAGTAAAGTAACATTTGTTTAAGTATGTTCAAAACATTTTAAAATCTTAGATTATCGGTAATAAATTACTTGTGAGCTCCCCAGGGATGGTTCAGACACACTGGCAAGGACATGGCCTTAAGGTGAGGAGTCCAGTGGAGGTCTCTCAAAAGCCATCTTCACCAGCTGCATAGACACTCATAGTCTCTGGGGACAGTGGGGCCTAGTAGTTGGGGTGGCCATGGGTCTCACTGGAGGCGAGGGGGACACTCCTGTTGTTGAGTGTTCCTGAGCGTGCTCCAGTGCAAGGGACTTGCTGGGCCACTTCATGCAATTGAACCCTGACCCTCCAAGGCTGGCCATGGAAGGGCCGTATGGCTTGTGAGTGGGCGTCCTGGAGCCTGTCCTCGGCGAGCCACATTCCCCTCACTCACCACTGCAGCCCCTCCATGGAAGACATCAGTAGACCAGTCAAGAATGAGCTTCACTGAACCCAGTCCGGCCTTCTGTACACTTCCTCCTTCAGCCTGCATTTCCTAGTACCCTCTTGCCCTGCCGCGTGCCCTTTTGGGCTCTGATGCCTGACCCCTTGTGAGCCGCTGCAAGAACAAGAATACAACTACAACGAGTAAGATATGCAGCGTTTGGGGGATGGACATGCTTGAAGCTCTTACTTGAGGGGGGAGCGGGGCATGGGCAATATATGTAACCTTAACACATGTACCCCCATAATACGCTTAAAAAAAGCCACACTATCATGGCAGTGGGGAGTGCTATGCTTTTTCTCCAGGTCCATCCCAGCTTGGAGTAATAAGAGCAAATGCTGCCTCCCACTGTGGCTTCTTATAGTGCCCCTTTCCAGGCATAGGCACATTCCAGAGCCTTGTAGGATGAAAACTGCAGCTATGCTAAGGAAAAACAGCAGCCTTGTATTTTTGAGGAGATAGCAGGACAGTAGCAGGGTGGCCGAGTTTGGGAACTGCCTGTGATTCTGCCAGCTAAGTATCTTGTCGGACTTAACATTTATCCACTCTTCCAGTCCTCTGAATGCTGACCACTGAAGTCCCCAAGGGCCCTTAGAATTTATGGAGACAATGACTCTGTGTCCTCTAAGTCTTTGACAATGCTTAGGGCTTTGATATCTGTCGGCTCTGGCCGTGGTTGGGAGGCTTGTGGGGAGGGGTGGAGAAGTGCTACATACCCTCCTCACCCCCACCCTTGGCACTCTTGCCCCGTTCATCCCTGGAAGAGCTAAGAAACGTTCCAGCTTTGAAGGTGGCCGCTGGTCAGTCACGAATCCCCCAAACAGGTGCTCTGGCCATCAAAGTCTTGAAGCAGTTAAACTTGCTTTCACCTTTGTTGCAGTTCCCTTAAAAGAAAATAGAGAGATCTTCGAAAGGTGGAGGGGGTGGCAGGCCAGAAACGTAAAGTGTGTGCAATCACTCAGATACAAGTGGCACCACTAAAAATTGCCTTCATATATCAGCTTATGGTTTACACACTCTGGCAGAAAGGACACTAAAAGGTCAGCAGGAAAAAAATGTATATGTCAGGCCTGGAGCTGTGGCTCCAAAGGTGGTGAGAAGACACGATCTGGGAAGGGTTCTAGAGGGACCGGCTGAGAGCTTGATGTGGCAGGATTCTGTTTTTTCACTCTTTATTTTGTTTTATTTTTAAGGAAGTTGCCTGCAAACGTCAGCAGAGAAGCTAAGGTATAGACTGGGAGTAACCTCTCTCTCCGACCCCCGGTGACAAGACGGATAGTTCCATTCATCTATGGGTGAGCAGCCGAGGCTCCCTGCATTTTTTTTCCTTTTTGCTTGGATTCAGGATGTATTTGTTTGCAGAGAGGGATGTCATGCTTGTGAATGTGCTGCTCAGTCATGTGCCTGCGGTGAGATCAGAGGAGGGGAGAAGAGACAGGAGGGAAGGAGGTGGTGTGGAGAAAGGGCAAGCTGTACTCTGGGGGCTCTGAGCATGCCAGCTCAGATCCAGAAACAAATCTCCCACCAAATGCTAACGGAGAACAGGCCTTCCAACCCGGAGTATCAGCGAGCACGCTGTAAATTAATAATGCAGCCTTTTAGTAGCAATCGCCTTGTGAAAAAGTCTGGGGGAGGATTATTCATCCACTTCCCCTTCCATCATCCCACCTCTCACAAGAGAAGGAACTAGGAACACTGCAGGTCTCTTAGAGTTTTGTTTAAGACTGACCCTCCCCCTTATTTTATTAACCGTGTAACATTTTCAGGTTGTTTTTTCCTCTCTGTCTCCTCCAGCAAGTCTCTATTGATCACTGTTTACAGTTATAATCCCTTTCAAATTTATCATCCATGACTAACACCACACGTATTGATTAGTGTTGACGGATGTCCCTCTACAGTATAGAACCACCGTGATCCCGGCAGTGCGGTACAGTAGAGATGGGGAGAGGGGGAAATATACATTTTCCCTTTCCCCTTGATTTTCTTTCAGTGGTTTTCTGCTCCCCCTTTTGTTCCTAGCTTAGATGACTACTTTCCTACAGATGCTTAGCGATCGATTTGTATATTTTTAAGATAATTTCTTTACTCCCACCGAAGCTTTTTGGGAGGAAAAGCAAAGTGCTGTTTTGCTCCTGGGTGGTAACCAGGGGGTTGTGGACAGGTCCTAAAGGAGATCAGATTTATGAGGGACATCCACATGTCTTAACCTAAAGCCTCAAGTAACAAAGATGTAAAGGCTAGTTTTTTAGGGACAAATTAGATGTCACTTGTGACTAAAGACAAGGTGTCCAAAATCTGGACTATAAATGGAGTCATTTGTCAATAGTGCAATATTTTTTTGTGTGTGTGTCCTTTTTTGCTTACTCTCTGCAATGTCCTTTTTGCCTGTTGTTGGCCAAAGGCAAGCGACACTCAGGTTGTCTGTGCACTCATCTGTCTTGCCCAAGCCATGTTTCTGGAGCTTCCTGTCTTGCGACACTCGTGTGCCCTGCTTGTCCTGCATTTGCATATAAGGTACCCAGCCCACCTGCCCACCAGGCTAGCACTGGGTTGTGGAGAGATCTGGTCTTTACCTTCGACTAGCCCCCTCACAGGTAAGCCACCTGGAGAGTCCTGAGCTTGGCTGCCTCATCTGTGCAGTGGAAATGATAATCCTTCCCTTGCTTACCGAACAAGGAAGCCGCGAGGTACCAGCCATGAGAGGGCTTCAAAAAATCATAAAGAACCTTGGAAACCCAAATCGTGTAATTATTACTCTGGAAGCTCCTCTTTTTCTCTTTTTTTATTTCAGCATATTACAGGGGTACAAATGTTTAGGTTACATATATTGCCTTCGCCCTGCCTGAGTCAGAGCTTCAAGCATGTCCATCCCCCAGACAGTGCGCACTGCACCCATTAGGTGTGAATGTACCCATCCCCTCGCCCCACCTGCCCTACACCAGATGAATGTTAGTCCCATATGTGTACTCCCCTTTCTCTTCTTTCTACTTCTCCTCCTCCTCCCTCTCCCCCTACTCTTTATACTCCAAGGAAGTTTTATTGCTCTAGAAGGTTTTGCTTAGACTCTAAGGATTGCTGCCAGAGGGTCCAAGGACTTAACTTGAAATAGAACAGAGAATTATAGAACTCAAAGGGAATTTTGAGGTCTTGAAGCTCAACCCTTTAATTTTATATTTCAGGAAACTGATGAAGCCTAAACATTCGGAATCATTCATTCTACATCACACAGTGTGTGAGAGATAAGCCCAGAAAAAGAGCTCAGTTAGATTTCTGACTCTTAGGCAAGCAACTGCTCCTCTCATCCCCTCCTCTTCAAACCATGTCTCTCTCCCTCCCTCACCTTCTCCTCCTTCTCTCTGTCTTTCTCTTCTCTCTGTCCCTGCCCTACCTCTTTTTCCTCTCTTTCCCCTTCCCCTCTCCCTCTCCCTCCTTCCAGCCCCTCGGCAGCATTTCGGGTCTGGGATGGAGACACAAGGCCTCCTTGTTCCTGGCTTGGCTTTGCAAAACCATTTTCTAAGAAACTCAAAGGATCCATTGCTACAGAAAATTCATATTATAAAGTTAATTTTCTTTCCAAAGGAAAAAAAGGGAGGTATGTTCAGCTCCTAGGGGAAGGCACATCCACGTACCTAGTGTGCCGTTGTGTGGTTCTGTCATGCTGTAGTGCTTTTGAATAGCTGTTTAGTTGACTCATATGTAAATGATATTCTGTCCTCCCTCACCGCCTCTGTCCCCACTATCGACAATAATTTGATGGGATGTTTTTTGCCTCTTAACTTATCTATTTTACAAGTTTTCATGGTCTGTTTGTAATAGTGTTTTTGGTTCTTTGCACTACTTTAAATTAAGTTTCTCATATGGGTCTTATTATACCTGAATACTGCTCAGTTATTTGATGACATAGTTGTAAATCCTCAATAAAAAGATCTTTAATAATCAGTTGGCATTTATTTAATATACCACCCATCTTATTAAATCTAACTCCTTAGATTTAATAGGACAGTTTATTGTATTTTAGCATCAGAATCGTGATGCTCTAGTTATGCTTGAGAAGGCACTTTCATTATAAACTCCTGTTTTTAGGCACTTATAATTTTCTTAAGTAGCACATTTATTTCAACGTGCAATCATATTCTATTCTCTTCTCCCTCCCTCTCTCCATTTGTATCATTTTCTCATTTTTTTTAAAGTTTAATATGGAAATATATCTCAAACTTTAGGGGGAAAGTGTTATCTGTAGCTGAGAATAGCTGAGCAGAGCTGCCAGGCTCCCTGAAATCCATAGTTGTGTTAGGTGCCATCAGTCAACTTGATGCAACTATTGGTGAAGGTGGCTGCTAACCACAGGATTGTGCTCCTGTAACTCGGGGAATGTCCTCCCAAGTGCTTTCAAGTGCATTTCCCCCCCACTGGGTTTAAGCATTTGCTAGTGTTTGCCAGTGGTAGGAAACTGAGGAGTTGAGAAGGCAGAAAGTCGACTAGAATGGAGACAGGCCTCCCAGCTGCTCACCTGATGCTTACCCTGTCTGGCCCACTCATGGTGGAAGTGTGCGGGCCATGCTCCACTGGCTGGCTCTTTATACAGGCTGTTCCTCCATGCCCACTTCCTCAAAGATGCCTGCTGTAACCACGCAGAGTGAGTCTGGTTCCCTTGTTATGTGTCTTGTAGAATGGGACTCCTTTGCGACAGAACATGTATCACATTTTCAATTTTTTTATATTCAGTGGTGTACTGGACTTGGTTCATATTGTCTTATGAGAGTTGATTGTGTGCGTCTTTTCCCAGCTCCATGTTCAGTGACATTACCTGGATAGCCTGAAATCAGTCACGATGGGGATAGTTCTACAGACAAATGGGCAAATGCTATAAATCACAACCTACTCTCTCCCCATGGAAAGCTGATGTCTAAACATTCACCTACACACTAGTTATGTGATGGTTTGAGACTGAAGCATGTTCCCTTTTCTAAACTGTAAACTCCATGAGAACAAGGACTTCATCTATTTTGGTTTGTGTCTTATTACTGTCACAGTATCTGCCATGACATAGGTGGCCAAGAAACTGAATTTAGAAAGAGGTTTGGGAAACAGAGTCTTATTTAAGCAAAGAGACTGGATCATTCAAAGGATCTTAATCTCACAAGATCAAGGTTCTCCATGATTTACCTCTGAGAATGAGTTATCTTGTACCAGGATCTAGCTTCCTAAGAAGAGGAAGATTCTTAGATGTGCAATTGGTCCCATTGGTATAATGACCCATCAGGTCATTATACCATGGCCTTTTTAGCCATGCCCACTAAGGACAATTGTGTTTAGGCAAGGGAAGAGGCTGGATAATTTTTTGAATTTATTTTTATTAAAAAAGTTGTCTGTGTTCTGCTAGATAGCTGCTTCTATGGGTTTTATGTTCCTGATTCTAAAAGGATGATGCTTTTTGCTTCTACCTTCTCACCATGCTTCTATTTAGGCAGTCACTATCCCTCCAGGAACTTCTAGCTGTTATCTAGTGAAATAGGGTCTAAGCATGAAGTCAGAGAGACCTGGGTTCAAACTTGGGCTCTGCCATAGTTTTGTAGCCTTGGAAATTTATTCTATCCATGAAGCCTAAATGTCTTCATGCTTAAAGTATAACACATCATAAAATTGTTACATTCCATTAGATTAAACAAATATGTATGTGAAGTTGCTGACAAATGTAAAGGTTATTATCAAGTTTTAAGCTTTTTCATCTTTTCTCCTAGACCTGGATTCTGCCTTTGTTGTTGTGATTAATTAATTATTGATTAATTAAAAACATTTTCTGTTGAGAGCTTTACTTTCTGTAATTCAAGAATGAGTAATTTGGACAACCATTCCACTGAGAACAGCTAGAAAAATTTGGGGAAAAATATGTGTCATTAGTAGAGCTAACAAGACAGTGCAAAAGAACAGGGCCAAGATCTGGAGAATAATGAAACCTAGATAGCCAAACCTGGAGCAGCATTCCCCAGGGACATCTATTAGAATCCTGGAAGAGGCTGCCTAGAGGAGGAAGCTGGGTGTGACCCTTGACAGTCTGATGGGGACAGGGGAAAAGTTGGAGTTCAGGGACTATCAAAGAGAGAACCTTGGTAAAACTGCCATGCTTCCAGTTGGAGTAAGAGTAAACTGCCTTGAAACTGACATGCAGGGATTAAAGCCCAGCTTCAAATCATCTTAATCTCCTATTGTAATAAGGTGACCTGGGATCCTGGTACTCCTCGCTATCTCTCAAAAGCAAATCTAAATCTTGTCTGGAAGACAATGTTATACAACTAATCCTGAAATAACAACAAAAGTTTTCTATATGCAACATTCTACATTAAACAAAAATAACAAGGCATAGAAAAATATGAGATAAAGTGATTTAGAAAATTAAGAGAAGCAATGTAAAATATAAACTGACCAGAGGAGATCCAGATAATGGAGTTATCAAACATGAATTTTTAAGTAATCATGATAAGTTGATATGTTCAAGGAAATAATAGGAAAGATCAAGAGTTTGGGGAATTTAACCAAACACTTTTAATAAATAAATATTCTAGAACTGAAAAATATAGAGGAAATTAAGAACTCAATGGATAGATTAACAATGAATAGACACAGCTGAAGAGGGACTAAGTAAACTGCAACATAGATCTGAAAAAAATACTCAAAATGTAGCTTGAGTTTAAAAGAAGTAAAGAGAAAAAAGAGAAGAAAAACAAAGGATCGAGAGAAAATGTCTAAGATGTGTGTAATTGAAGACCTGGCAGAATAGTAGAGAATTGGGTAAAAGCAATATTCTAAGAGAGAATGCTGAGAGTTTTCCCAAACCAAAGAAAGACATCAAGCCACATATTAAAGACACACTCTGAATGTAAAGTAGAAGAAATTCAATAAAGTTACATGTAATAGTAAATTGCTAAAAACCAAAGAGAAAATGTTAAGAGTAGCCACAGAGGAAAGAACAACAAGACTATCAACTTACTTTTCAACAACAACAGAGGAAACCAGGGGTCAATGAATGGTATATGTATTTGAAGCATTGAAAAAAGTAGCAACTTACAATTCTATACCCATTGAAAATATCCTAAAACATGAAGGCAAAATAAAAACATTTCTAAATAAGAAAAAAACTGAGAGAATTTGTCACTGGCAGATCTATACTAAAGGAAAGTAAAAGGGTAGGCTACAACAATTTCAAATTGAAGTTTATGAATATAGGAGAAATGAAAGGATAAATATGTAGATGAATGTAAATAAGTTTTAACTGTATAAAATAATAATAATGTCATATGGGAAGAATAAATACATAGAATTAAGATGTACTATAACAATCACATATAAATTGGGAAAGTTAATGGAATTAAAGTGTTATGAGGTCCTTGAATTATCTAGGAAGAATGAAAGTATTAATTTATATTACATAGACTTTGGTAAGTATATTTTAATCTTTAGGTAGCCCTAAATAGAATACATGTACTTACATTAAAAGAATGCATAACAATATAATAGAAGGAGAATGGAATAAATAAATATACATAATCAATCAATGCAAAAGAAGGCTACAAATGATACAAAAAGAGTATAGAAAACTTGAATATTTGTAGGAAGCGGTAAGTAGGTAGATGATAGAGCTAAACCCAAATATATCAGTAATTGCACTAAATGTATTAAAATATAAAGATTAAAAGCACCAATTAAAAAATGTAAGCTGTCAGACTAAATAAAAGACCATGCCCATCTATATGCTGTCTATAAAGATTTAATATCAATGTATGATATAGAAAGGTTGAAAAGGATAGGAAATCACTGACTGAAACAAAGTTGATATAGCTATATTAATATTAAAAGAAGACTTTAAGACAGAAAATGTCACTAAAGATGAAAATGGACATATTGTTAGGGCTGGTGGAGAGTAAATAAGTGGCAAGGAAATGACTAAGACCAGAGAGAGTGAACTGAATTGTAACTAGGAACCAAATTGTGGCTAGGAACTGTTCCCTGGTGGGAACATACAGAGTAAGGAGCTTATAGTGACCTTGAACTCAACTAGAGCACATTACCATCTAATTAGCATAACATGGGTGGAGTTTGCATGAAGGATTCTGAGAAAGACCCATGCAGAAAGGGAAATTATTACATAAGCAACCTGCTACGTAATCTGTTCTGTTACCCTAATCTGTCAATCACTCCCAAAGGAGGGAAACAGCAACCAATCCTGCCAGGAGAAAGGCGGGACAAACTAGTGAGCATATAAAAGACAGGATGTGCTCAGACTTTGGTATCTTTCTCCACTCATGGGGAACTGAGAATGTATTTTCACTTTGTGTCATTTCGTGTACCTTGCTTCTTCACTTTCACTTTGTACAGCTTCTTTCTCTTTCTTGTACTAAACGGTGGGGGTTGCTCTGTTTGTGATCAGTCTGTCATAGGCTCAACTCAGTACCGGTACTCATTCTTGACACTGGGAACTGGGGGACCAGGGAATATCCACACAGACCTAACAATATTACAATGACAAAAATGTCAAGTCACTGGGAAGATGTAACAAGTTCAAACTTATAGCCACCTGCTAAGAACCCCAAAAATATATAAAACAATCCAAAGGAGAGACAAAGGAGAAATAGAGAAATTCATAATCAGAGTAGGAGAATTTAATATATTTCTTTCCGTAACTTATCGAACATACAGACAAAATGTAGAGATATAGAACCTCCAAACAACATGGTTAACCAAATTGACCTTACTGATGCAGAGAATATTGTATCCAACAATGCACTTTTTAAAATTGTGGTAAAATAGACACACCATGAAATTTACATGTGCAGTTACAATGGCCTATAAAGAAACTAAAGACAAATTTTTAAATAATTGAAATTACACAGAATTTCTGTTCTAACCAGAGTGAAATTAAGCTAGAAATCAATAGCAAATAAAGAACTGGAAAATCCCCAACTGACTTGAATTAGACAATGATTATTAATAATTATTGTTCTAAGAAATAATTACAATAAAAATTTTAAAAAATGTTGAACAAAATGATGAGAAAATTTTCACATAACAGAACTTTAGGAATGTAGCTAAAGGTGTGATTAGAGAGAAATATGCAACAATAGGAAAAGAAAAAAGGCTGAGTATGGCAATCTAATTATTAATGTCAAGACATTAAAAAATACCAGTAAATTAAACCTCAAGAAAGGAGAACAAAGGAAACAATAAAGAGGAAAAGATAATAAAAGAAACTGTGAATATACAATAAAGAAATCCAATAAAGTCAAAGTTTGTTCTCTGAAATATTGATAATTGGTAAGCTATAAGTCAGACTGATTAAGAAAAAGACAGGAAAGCCACATATCAGAAATGAACAAGAGTACATATATATATATATATATATATATATATATATATAATAAAGACACAACAGATGTTAATAATTATCAATAGATCATTAGGAAAAATTTTATTCTCCAAATTTTGAAATTTCAATGAAATGGACAAATTCTGAGAAAATAATTTATTAAACTTATAAGAAAACTATCAACTTAGGGAAATCAGTTGATAATTAAAAACTTTCCACAAATAAATTTTCAGTCCCACATGATCTCACTTACTATTTGAATCCTTTCACTTCATTGAGATTTGTTTTATAGCCCAGAATATGATCTATCTTAATAAATGTTCCCCATGCTGCTGTTTTCTATTGTGGTAAAAACAAAACTTACCATCTAAACTATTTCTAAATGTACAATTCATGTTGTTGTCAAACGTATCTCCAGAACTTTTTTTCTTTTTTAGAACTTTTTCATCTTGCAAAACAAACTCTATACTCATCAAATGACTCCCAATTACCTACCTCCTGGTAACTACTCTTCCACTCTCTGGTTTTATGAATTCAGCTGCTGTAAATACCTCATATGTAAGTGGGATCATGCAGTATTTGTCTTTTTGTTCTGGCTTATTTCACTTAGGATAATATCCTCAAGGTTTATCCCTGTTTCAGCATGTGTGAGAATTCTCTTCCTTTTTAAAGGCTGAATAATATTCTATATATATTGTAATTGAATATATATTGAATAATATCTGATATATATCAAATTTGTGTGTGTATATATATATATTTCTACATCTCACATTTAGTTTATTAATTCATCTGTTGATAGACACATAGGTTGCTTCCACCTCTTGGCTTTTATGAATAGTGCTGCTATGAACATGGGGGTACAAATATTTCTTTGAGACCCTTCTTTTAATTCTTTTGGAAATATACACATAATTGGAATTGCTGGATTATATGGTAGTTTTGTTTTCAATATTTTGAGGAACTGTTTTCCAGAGCAGGTGTGCCATTCTACATTTCTACCAACAGTGAACAAAGGTTCCAATTTCTCCACATCCTCACCAACACTTGCTATTTTGTTTATGTTTTTGATAGTAGCCATCCTAATGGATATGAGGTGATATACAATTGTGATTTTGATTTGCATATCGCTAATGATTAACCATGTTAAGCATCTTTTCATATGCTTGTTGGCCATTTGTATATCATCTTTGAAGAAATACCTATTTGAATCCTTTGCCCATTTTTAAATCAGGTTAGTTTTATTGCATCATAGGAGTTCTTTATATTGTCTACATATTATCTTCTTAAACATATGTTTTTCACATATTCTCTCCCATTCCATGGGTTGCCTTTTCACTCTGTTGGTTGTGTTCTTTGTTGCATAGATTTTAATTTCGATGCAGTACAATTTGTTGGTTTTCACTTTTGTTGCCTGTACTTTTTGGTATCATATCCAGGAAATCCTTGTGAAATCCAATGCCATGAAGCTTTTCCCTTATGTTTTCTTCTAAGAGTATTATAGTTTTAGGTCTTATGTTTAAGTCTTCGATTCATTTTGAGTTGAACACTGTAGAGGAAGAGCCCAACTTCATTCTTTTGCATGTGGAGATCCACTTTTCCCAGCACCATTTGTTGAAGAGACTGTCTTTTTCCTATTGAATGGTCTTGATATCTTTGTCAAAAATCATTTGACCTTATCTGCATTGGTTATTTCTGGGTTCTCTGTTCTATTCCATTGGTGTACATGTTTGTTGTATGCCAGTATCACACTGTTTTGATTATTGTAGCTTAATAATAAGTTTTGAAATCAGACAGTGTGATACCTCTGACTTTGCTCTTCAAGATTATTGGCTGGTCAACGTCTTTGAGGTTCCATATGAATTTTCATGTGTTTTCTTATATTTGTCCAAAAATGCCACTGGGATTTTGATAGAGATTGCATTAGATGTGTAGTTCACTTTGGCTAGTATTGACTTCTTAAAAATAATAAGTCTTCCAATCCATGAACACAAGATGTGATTCCATTTATTGTGTATGTCTTCCTTAATTCCTTTAGCAACATTTTATAGTTTTTAGTGTATAAGTCTTTTGCCTCCTTAGTTAATTTTATTAAGTATTTTATTTTTTGATACTATTATAGATGGAATTGTGTTTTAAATTTCCTTTTAGATTGTTCATTGTAACTTTATAGAAAGGCAGCTAATTTTGAGTGTTGATTTTATATCCTGCAACTTTTAAAATTTGTTCATTAGTTCTAACAGTTTTTTTTATTGTGTGTATGTGTAATCTCTAGAGTTTTTTTTTCTCTCTATTTTTTTAGAGACAGGGACTTGCTCTGTCACCAAGGCTGGAGTGCAGTGGCATGATCATAGCTCATTGTAGCCTCAAACTCCTGGACTCAAGCCATCTTCTCACCTCAGTCTCCTTTGTAGCTGGGATTACAGGTGTATGCCACCACAACTAGCTAATTTTTAAATTTGTTTTATAGAGATGGAACCTTGCTATGTTGCTCAGGCTTGTCTCAAACTCCTGGTCTCCAGTAATCTTCCTGCCTCAGCCTCGCAGAGTGCTGCGATTACAAATGTGAGCCACCACACCCAGTCTTAGAGTTTTCTACATAGAAGATTATGTTTTCCATGAAATAGAAGTAATTTTACTTCTTCCTTTCCAATGTGGCTGTCTTTTATTATTTTTCTTGTCTAATTGTTCTGTCTAGGACTTCCAGTACTATGTTGAATAGAAGTGGTTAGAGCAAGCATCCTTTCTGGGCTCTAATCTTAAAGGAAAAGCTTTCAGCTTCTACCATCAAGTATGATGCTACTTGTGGGTTTTTTAATACATGGCCTTTTTATATTAAAGTAATTTCCCTCTGTCTCTATTTTGTTGGGTAATATTCCCTGTGGCTTTTAAAAGAATGTGTTCTGCTGTTTTTAGGTTACTGTTGTATACGTGTCAATTAGATAAAATTGATAGATTTGTATTTTTCTATTTTTACTCTATGTTTACTGATTTGTTGTTTACTTGTTCTATCAATTATTGACAAAATATACTTGAAAATTTTGATAATTGTTATTTTGTCTATCTTATATCAGTATATAGGATATCTCTGTCTCTCTCTCTATATATATATATCCTATATCCTTTCCTATATCAGTTTTTCTTTAGATATTTTCAAATTTTGTTAAGTGCATAAATATTTCAGATTACTATGTCCTTATGTTGAATTGATCTCTTTATCATTTTGAAATAACCCACTTAAATCTCCAGTAACATTCTTTTCTCTGAAATCTACATTATCTGATATTAATGTAGCTACTCCTGCTTTCTTTTGATTAGTGTTAGCATAGTATACATTTTTCTATATTTTCTTTTTTAACCTATTTGTATCTTTATATTTAAAGTAAGTTTCTTGTTAGCACATAGTTGAGTCTTGCTTTTTTATTTAATCTGACAATCTGTGCCTTTTAATTGGAGGTTGTAGACCATTTACATTTAATGTGATTAGGACATTGTTGAGTTTAAACCTGCCCCAAAAAACTGTTTTCTATTTGTCTCATCTGTTCTTTATTTACTTTTTGTACCCTCTTTTGTATATGTGAGTATTTTATGATTCAATTTTATCTCCTTTGTAGATTAATTAACTATTCATTTTGCTTTATTTTAGCAGTTGGCTCAGTGATATTATATACTTTGTATGTATTGTTTTATGTAATATTTACTCTTGAGATGAAAATATGAATTCTTAAGTTATCAATACTATTTGCCACATTAATAGGCTATCAGAGAAAAGTTGTATGATTTTATTAATAGGTACAGAAAATGGATTTGATACAATTCAACACCCACTCATATTAAACTCTTATCACAAATAATCAGAAATGTACTTTCTTAATATGATATAGAATATCTATGAAAAGCATATTGTATGTATCGTGTTTAAGAAAAGCATTTTCAATGCTTTCCTTCTGAAATTGGAAATGTAACAAGAAGGCTGGCTGTCATCACTTCTATTCAACATTGTACAGGAGGTTCCTCCAGTACAATAAACAAGATACAGAAATAATAGGTACAAAGTTCATATGGAAAAATAATACTCTCATTAGTTTTAGCCAACATATTTGTGTTAATAGAAAATTCTAAAATGTTTAAGTATACATTATTAGAATTAAATAATAAAGTTAGCAAGACTATTTGATACAACATTAATTAAGGCACTAACAGGTATTTTTATGTGCTGAAAAAAATTTATAGAATTGTATAAAAATATAACATTATAATAACTTCAAAATATTAAACTCCTTTTGATAAAGCTAGGGAAATATTTGCTTGGCCACTATACAAAATGCTATAAAATATTATTGACAAAAATTAAAGATGCTATCAATAAATAGAAGTTTTTAAGATGTCAGTTTTTTGTAAATTTATCTATAGAGTCAATGCAATGTTAAAAAAATCCTAGATGATTTATCTTGTGGATATGGGAAAGCTAATTCTAACATTTAAATGGAAATGTGAAGTGCCAAGAATATCCTTTGGAAAGATATACTTTATCAGATAGCAAGCCATATTATAAAGCTACAGCTATTAAGACAGTGTAGTATTGGTATATGACTAGATTAAGAGAGTCCAGAAACAGAACTATGCATTGGTGGATGCTTGATTTGTGTCAAAAGTAGCACTTTGGCACAGTGGGGAAACAAGGCCCTTTTCTCAATAATAATGCAGTGTCAGTTGCATATCCTCATAATAAAATCAAGTTTATGTGGATTGTGATCTAAATATGAAAGCCAAAACAGTAAGATTTCTAGGAGATCATATAGAATATCTTCATGACTTTAAGGTGGGGAAATATTTTGGAACAGGATACAGAAAGCACTAACCATTTAGGAAAAGACTGATAGATTGGGCTACATTAAAATTAAGAACTCGTGCTTATCCAAAGATACTGTAAAGAAAATAAAAATGCAAGCCACAGAGCAGGAGAAGATATTTTCAATACATGTAACCAACAAAAGACTCATACCCAGACTATATTAAGAACTACTGGAAATCAATGTGAAAAGGATAGACATCCAAATAAAAAAATGGGCAAGTGAGTGGGATAGGTCTTTCACAAAAGGGGAAAATGCCTGTGAACATATGACAGGGTATGTGAGCCCCATTAGTAATCAGAGAAATATAAGTTTAAAAACACAATGAGCTACTGCTACACACCTACCATAATGGCAAAATTATAACAACCACCACAAACAAAATAAGGTACTAACAATGTCAAGTACCATGGATGTGGAACAACTATACCTTCTTATTCATATCCTGCTTATGTGAGTATTTTGGAAAAAAAAAAAAACTTAGGCATGACCCACTTAATTTGTGCTTACCCTACCATTCAGCCATTGCACTCTAGGTATGTACAAATAGAAATGTAAATACATTGCACCAAAAGATATGTACAAGTATGCTCACAGCATTATTATTAGTAATAGCCTCAAATTTGTCCATCAACAGTAGACTGAATAAATAAAAATGCATATCCTATGCACTTACAAAAAAGGAATAACAAATGAATTCAGACACAAAAGAATACATACAGCATCAGTCAATTCATTTAGCAAAAGTTCAGAACCCAAGAGAAACCAAGCTATTGTGTTAGACATTAGAGTGGTTAACCTATAGAGAGTAGGGGAAGATTGTGTTTGAGAGGGGGTGTATTAGTTTACTATTGCCAGTGTCACAAATTATCACAAACTTAGTGGCTTTATATTTTATTATCTTATGCTGCTGTAGATCAGAATCCAACACAAACCCCCTGGGCTAAGGTCAAGATGTCAGAAAGGCTTTAGTGGAGAATCTGTTCCCTTGCCTTTTCCAGCTTCCAGAGGCTGTCCACCTTCCTTGGCTCACAACCCCTTCCTCTGTTTTCAAAGCCAGCAACACTGGGGCCAGCTTCTTCCCATGCTGCCGTCTATCTGGTTCTCTTTTCTCTATGCACATCTTCCTTTCCCACTTCTAAGGACCCTTGTGATTACACTGGGTCCACCCAGGTAATCCAGGATAATTCTAAAGTCAGTTGATTGGCAATCTTAATTCCATCTGCAATCTTAATTACCCTTTTTCTGATGTCATGTGTCATAGCCAGCATAACATACCCACAGATCCAGAGATTAAGATGTGGACATCTTGGGGGTCCCATTATTCTAACTATCATTAGCATGTGGGGACTCCTCTTCCTTCTTTCTTTTAATTTTTTCTTTAAAATGATCTGAATTGGCGATTGCTTGTGTCACTAGACTTTTTTTTCACTATTACTTTATGTTTTTCTTGGAAACACAAGTTTGGGGACTAAGGTAGGCAAAAGAAATGTGTTCTGTGTCCTGCTCTTTGTCAGAGATGGAAAATGGAAAATGGTGATGCTTTCTATTCTGCTGCAAGTGTGTCGATGCTATTTGAATGTGACAACAAAGCAGAAATGCCATGCTTGATTTCCTTTTGGAAATGTCAAGGAGAATCCATCTAGCTTCCAAGTTGCATTGCAAGCTGAGAAACTCCTTCCCCCAAATGTGTCCAGAAAGAGTTTTTTTTTTTTTGTTTTTCATCCCCAAACATGCCCAGTGTATTGATTTCCTAAGATCCTGTAATACAGTGTTGACTCTTAATTTTGTTTTAGTCATTTTAGTTACATATCAGCTCAAAAGCCAAATTCACTCAGTTCTTATTTTAGTTGTGAAAATAAATTCCAGCACAAGCATCTATCCAGGAAAGTCTTTGCCACTTCATCTGTTGGCGCAGATTCTTCCTGAGATGACTTGGGGAAAGTACTCTGAGATTTCAGCATGTCAAGCACGCATCCGTGTGTTACAAAGATGTGGCACATATGGCAATTAGAAGAAAACACAGATTAAATTATTAGGACAAGTGCATTTTGAGTGCATTCTTTCTCTCAAGTATGAGTAGGTTTCCCTCCTAACAGTTCTGGTGGGGAAAAGTTGCAACTAAATTTTGGATTGACTAGTTTATTTCTTTTCTAGGCTAACATTTCCTTTTCACCACATCATTTTATTTTTCTTCCAATGAGATTTTGGTTCTGGGCCTCATGAAACAAACTGTTGTTGAGTGTGTGTGTTGGGGGGGGGGGTGTTTCTAACCATATTTGAAGTTATTTGCCCAACTGAGCCTCTGAGTTCAATTCACTTCTCTTCTTCCTCCCTTTGTTTAGATGGCTCCCTAGGCTCGTTCCAGGCATAGTGTCTGTGTCTCACCCCATGCCCTCCCTCTGAGGTGCAATGGGTTACCTTACATGCTGGTTGACCATGCAGTCCTCTGCTCTGTGTCCCCTGTGCAGCCACAAGGTGAGCAGATTAGTTGGAACTTGCATTCACTAACGGAACTTAGCTATGTTTGCCTGAATGGCAAGACGGGAAACAGGGAGAGCCTGCCAGCAGGGATGTTACAGTTTATAAAAAACAGAAAACATTATACATTACATTTGAAATGCTATGCTCTATCCTTAATGGCATCCACTATCTGCTTGCTGTCAGTTCTTCTGGATCATGAAAGTATATGCGCTGGCTCTAGTCCTTTTTTGGATAGCTTTTAAAAACTTAGTGGTCTCTTTTAGGATTAGGAATCTGGGTCAGTGCAACCCAGACTTTATTGTTAAATAAAGCAGAGATCAAATAATAGGTGTGATAGTGAAGTAGCTCTCAAATTTTGTAAGTTTAGTTATTGCCTGGAGAGCTTGTTAAAGCACAGATTATTGACTATTGGTCTGCACCTCAGAGCTTCTCATTCAGTCTTCAGCTGCTGCTCTGTGGACCACACTTTGAATCCTACTGGGATTGGATATAACAGTCACAGATGTGCATAAATCCAAGGTGAAATGTCTTGCTCTAGCAGGAATGGGCTGTCATCTCTAGAAGGCTCTCACCAGAATTCCTGTGAGGACCTGTGATTCTGTCAAGGAGTCAGAACAGCACCTAACACAGTGGCGACCAATAAATGTGTGCAGAATGAACCCTGAGCCAGGAGGAAGATATGAAACAAAAGAACAGGCAAAAGAAGGGATTTTTGATTAATTTATAAATATTGAAACTAGCCTTTCAGAAAGAAGCTATCATTTCAGTTCCATAAACCCAGGTATAGGAAAAGAGTGACCAGATTAAGGGAACCTACATGGTAAGAAATAGAGACTGGACAAATGGCAAAGGTATACTAGCCTATCTACAGAATGAACTGAGATTGAGATACTTGTTCCTCAGATGTGTCTCTGTGTGTGTGCTAATCTTTACTTCTCTACCATTTCAAATTCTCCACCCCAGAGTTTATGCGTCAACTCAATAGTAGTTGTAAGGTTTTGGCAGAGTGGCAGGCTAAATATCCTAACTAACACTTCTGATTGGAGCAACAAAAAATGCTACATGAAATATAAACAATGCTTACTTTTAATGTTTTGCACAGGTGGCATAAAAGGAAGGAATATTTAGAGACCAAACAGAAGACAAAGTAGGAAATATAACAGATAAATTAGCACCAAAAAGAGTTTCTGGTGAACCCCAGTGACACTGAATTCTGCCATGATAAGAGGGCACGGGAAGGTAGAGATAAAACCCGCCTTCCTTAAGGCAGGGACTCTGACAGTGTCCTGCATTTAAATGTAGAACCTCAAAGGGGCACATTGTGAGTATGGAGGAGATTAAGAAAGAATGCAGAAGAGTACCACTAGGGTAAAATTCACCTTTGCTGCTGGGTGAAGGGTGAAAATATTCCTTGAGAATTAAAAACCGGCACCTAGCCCTCATGTGAGTTTGACGTCAGAATTCATGCTACCTATATAAAAAGTTCCAAAAGGGAATTTTATTGAAAATGCTTTGGGCTGTTTAGAAGCTGGGTTGCTTTTCTCCTTTCTCTGAAGAAAACCAACTCCAACCCATGTCCAAATATTCCAAAAGACGTAGTTACAAAGCAGATAAGAATCCCAGTAAGAAATCATAAAACACACAAAGAAACAAGGCATCATGAATAAAGCCTGGTAGAAACATTGAAGGCAGAATCAAACTTGTAAAATCTTCAGTCACTGAAATTATCAGGCATAATTTAAAATAACTATGTTCCTATATTTTTAACAACCAAAGTTTAAAAAAATGAGATACAAGAAACTATAAAGAATGACCACAATGATTCAAATGAAATAATCAAATTAAATTTCTAGAATAGAAAAATATAATAATTGAAATAAAAACTCAGTGAATAGATTAATGAGCAAGGCGACAGAACTAAATAAAGATTTAGTGAACTGGAAGAGATATCTACGACAATAACAAAAACAAACTGAGAATGCAGATCAGAGAGACAAAGCCATGAATACATAAAAGGGGTTAAAAGATATGGAGGATGGAGTTAGAAGGTTTAACATGTATCAGGTCAGAGATCCAGACAGTTATTATAGGAAGAATGGAAAATAGTTAATATGTAAAGTGCATAACTATTGAGAGTTTTTCTGAATGACCAGCAAAACTGAGAACCAGGCAGCTCAATATATATCAAGCAGGATAAAAATAAGTCCACACCTAGGAAAAAAAATCAAAGACAAAGAAAGGATCTTAAAAGCAGCCAGAAAAAAATGAAAAATTACCTACAAAAGATAGTATTTAGACTTTTCAACAGCAACAATAGAATATAGTGGAATAATGCAGTCTATGTACTAAAAAAAAACAAAACAAAACTCAATTTTGAGTTCTGTATAGAAAAAATTTCAGGAATAAAATCTGTATGAAAACATTTTTAGACAAATATAAATAAGCAATAAGTACCCTTATTAAAGCCTATTCTAAAGGATAAACTTCAGGTAAAAGAAAAATGATTTTAGATGGAAAGTCTGGGATGCAGGAAGGATCTTAAGTAAAAATAAATATAAATACATGGACAAAATGAGCACACACTGCCTATATAAAAATAATGTCTGGGGTTTTTTTTGCCTGTTTGTTTTTGAGAAACAGACTATAACTAAAATAATTCAGAATTGGATGGGAGACCCAGGTTAAAATGTTCTCAATTCCTATAATTCTTGGGAAAAGAGTAACAATATTAATCAACTTTGGACTTCAATAATTTATATCTGCATGTTAAAATGGCTAGAGTAACCATAGAAAGAGAAAATGTAGAGCATATAACATACAACTTTCAAATAAATGGGAGAACTAGAATGTGAAATAAAAGACTTAATCTAAAAAAACGGAATTGAAAAAAATTGCAAGAGAGAAACAGAAAATAGCAGAGCAATGGAAAATACAACATAAGGTAGTAGAAATAAATCTTAATATAATAGAAATCATTATGAATGTAAATGAGCTATACTCTCCCATCAAAAGGCAAAGGTGTCTGACTAGATTAAAAAATGAAGCGAAATGTTCTTTATAAAAGATAAACTTAAAACATAAGTATGCAGAAAGATTGAAAGACAAAGGATAGAAAAGGATACCCCATGCAAATTCTAATCAAAATAAACTTGAGATTGAACTTATCATTTCAGATAAGAGCATTACCAGAGATAGAGTTCCTCACATAATGATAAAAATTCAAATCGTTAGGATGACATTACAACTCTAAAATGTAACATACCTTTGCAATTTATGCAACAAAATAGGCAGGACTAATAGACAAATCTACCATAGTATTTTGGATTTTACCATACCTCTCTTAACTGATAGAACAGAGAGAGGAAATATTAGTAAGGCTATAAAAGATTTAAACAACACAATTGACAAATTTGATTTAATGGACATGTGTAGAACACTACAGCCAACAACTGCAAACACATATTCTTTCAAGGACACATGACACGTATGACCACTTACCATGTACTGAGCGCTGCAGCCAGGTTCCAGCCAATCTCAAAGGGCCATTGCTATACAGACCACACCCTTTGACTGCAATGCAATTACATTATACAATAATGCTGACTAACTAGAAAAAAAACCTGTATGTACAAAAATTTAAAAATATATATTAAAAGAGAAATCACAAGGTACTTAGCATTGTCTAATAATAGTTTATCAAAACTATGGAGCTATAGTTAATGTAGTAGCCAGAAAGAAAGTTGTAGACTTAAATACTTATGTCAGAAAATAAGAAAAGCTCCAAATTAATGAACTAAGCATCTGGTTTTAGAAGGCAGAAGAGCAGAACAGTATAATCCAAAGAAAATAGAAGGAAAATAGTAACAAAGATAACGGTAGAAATTAATGGAATAGAAAACAAATATGCAATAGAAAAGATAAACAAAGCCAAAAGCTGATCGTTTGGAAGTAGTAACAATATATCTCTGGAAGAATTGATCAATAAAACAAAAAGGAAGGCAAAATAAAGGAAGAACAAAAGAGAGGACGTGACTACAAATGCCATAGAGATAAAAGGTGACTGTAGTTGGGAAAGTCCTTACCAGGTTTCAGACACGTACAGGCAGGCACCGGCTGTACTGCTTCCTTCAAAGCTGGTAGTATTTAACCTTCGTGTTAAATGCAATATCCCAAGTTCTGCCTGGGAAATACTGAGTGAACCCAAAGAGCGAAAGAGTAACCAGTGTGGACGGGTTATCTGAGAATCCAGAAGACCTACACTGGGACTTGAAGGCTTCCGTGACACACTCAACTGGGAGGCTGCTGAGAAGCAGTCTAGATGACGTGCGTGACCAAAACGTAAAGTGATGTACTTGGGAAATCAAGTAAGTGGAGAACTAAAAGAGACTCTCCTGCTCCCCAGGAATGGGGTATATGGAGTGGATGGAAGGGTGAAAAGAATGGTTGAAAGGTTGCAATTTGGAGTGTTGTCCAGAGCTGGGGAAGTCTCACCCTTCCAGGCTGTCTCTGTCCTGGGATCTTGGCTCTGAGCTGCTCCTGCTGGGCCCCTGGCTGATCTCCCGGGAATCCGTCTTGGAGTGCCACCACTTTGTGTCAATGCTTCCTGGGAGAGCCTCTGGATGTGGGAACACAAACAGCCATTCTTACCCCCACGGCTCATGAAAACCAGAATGAATGATCTCGGCTCCCTGTCAATCCCTTAAACTAATTCCTTCACTGTCTGTTTTTACTTTCTTTTTTTATTCTTATTTCAATTCTTACATCAAATTTTCTCCTTCCTCCTCTCAGATGGCCCTCCTCACCTGTGACTTGGAGCCCTCGCCATAGTCTGTAGGACAGTGTGAGGGACTGGCCCAAGCCAGCTGTGCCATTGGAGGTTTGAGCTTAGAAGTCTTGGCTCAGGCAGGCAGTTCTTGTAGCCAGGGTTCCTGAGCAGAGAGAGTAAATTCCTGCTTTAAACTTCTTGTCAAGGCCCAGCTTAAGGAATCTGGTTAGATGGCCCCATCTGGACCTGCCACTGTCCTTTACCTTCGGCGAGAACCAGCTACAGGATGAAAACGTGGGCTGTATCTTTGCAGTTTCAGTTTTTCAATTTCTTTCCCTCCCTACCTTCATACCTCCTTTTATTCCTTCTGAGATTTAGCAAAAGGCCAAGATACTGAATTGATTGTGCAAAACAAACTAAAATTTTCCTCGGGGCAATATACAGATTTTTCATTTATTTCTGTTAACATCTTCCAGTCCTTGAGTGTGTGAATAAAACATAGGAGCCCTAATTTATCATGGTGATCAAAAAGAGAGGCTGAGCCTTTTGTCTTTGAAGTTCTGCTGATTAGATGGAGTTCATATTCAGAGCTGGGGCCTGAGGCCTGGGCAGGGCCTTGCAGGTCCCTAGGTCAGGCTGGCATTTTTCATGACAAGAGAGTCAGTCTTCATTTCTTGTCCAAGCATCGTCGTGTAGTAAAAAGGACACTGAACTTGAACCTTAAGAACTGGAATAAGATTCCAGTTTCTTTGCTAACTTTATTACCTTGGGAAAATCACTTAAATTCTTAGAAAGTCAGTTATACTTACCTATTTTTAAAAATGGAGACAATTAATATGCTTTAATTCATGGGATTGAGAAGTCACAGTGAGATAAGAATTATAAAAGTGCTTTGCAAAGCATGAAATTGGAGAACTTCTCTAGAGTGGTCTCCAAATCACCCAAGACTCTTTTGGGCCCCCAAAGATCTTATTTGAGAAGAAGGTGATGAAGATCAAAGAAGAAAAAAAAAATATTCCTTGGTCTGGTGTAAGACTTGCCTTCCTAGGTCTCCCAGTGGATCTTTCCTTAGTCCACAAATCTCTCTTTTCCCAGGTCTGGCTATTGCTACAAGGCCTGTATTCCTTTTTCTACAGGGATGGTGGGCTCCATTGGAAGCCCCCTCCCCGCTCCCCGCAATGACTGTGGAACTTTGGCCTTGCTTCCAAGGCCCTAGCCCTCCTCCACGGGAGGGAAAAGAATCGCTACTCAGAGTCGCACTCTATGGGACATAATCATACAGTCCCTTTTGTTATGAGAGCATTCCTTGGGTAAATGTGTGAAATATGTGCTTGTGTGGATGTGTTGTGAGTGTGTGCTGTGTGTGCAGCGACTGTAAATGCTTTGGAATACGCTTCACTCAGTGCCCAGGCAGTTCTGGGCCCACAGTTAGTGATTGATTAATACAATCGATCAATGTTTAATACAATGTTTAATAAAACAATAAACAACAATGTTTAGTAAAAAGTAAGTTAGGCCATACGGATTGCCTGAATTTGAGGTTTTCTCCAGGTCTCTGAAGAACTCACAGGTTCAGTGGAAACTTTGAGTTTGTTCTGTATGAGGTTGGTTTGCAGGAGCAATTAGCAGAGTCTGAGCATATTTAAGGTGCTGGTGGATGCTTCCCACAGCTACCTGGACAACATGCTTCATGCCTGAGGGAAATCAGGCCTGGGAGGAAGCTTCCGGAGTGGCCCCCATCCCACCCAGAGGCAGAGATGCTCCTCTTCAGATATTTTGAGAAGCACTGATGTCCTTTGGGGCCCAGGTGCTGCTGATGGATAATTTGGTGTGTTGAGTTAAATGGGTCCTCTGCGCATGTAGGTAAGGTCTGCTTACTTGTTCCGGCTACAGAAATAATATCGGAACTCACTCAGAGCAGGATGTACTTAGCTACCGGGCTGGGGAGAAATGGAAACACAGATGTTTGATTATCTTCTCTGTGAGAAAATTTAGATTTTGGCTGTTCTCCTTGGGGCAGTGTGTCTTACAGTCAACTCATGCCACTGAGGTAGAACATCTGGGAGCAGCAGAGAACATTTGTGTGTCTTTCTGGAGAAGGCGACGGTGTCTAGGTTACTCAGCAGCTCTCTCGGAAAGTGGCTTGCTGTCTGTTTAACACTCGTGACGCAGTCTGATCTGTTTGATCTGTGAGTGGTCCTCCACTCTGACCTGATATCACAATCACCTGGGAAATCTGATTTTCTTTCTCTCTTTCTTTTTTTCCCCCTCTTTTTGCAGAAACAGACATTTCAGGGCTCTACAACCCGGAGATGTGACTTAATTCATCTGGACTCTGATTGTACTTTTAAAAAGTCTCCCCAGGTGATTTTAAATGTCAGCTAGGACCTAGAACCATTGCTCTACACCAAGGGCAGGCAAACATTATCTGTAATGAGCTGGATAGTAAATAATTCAGGTTTTGCAAGCTATACAATCCTGTCACAATTATTCAACTCTGCCATCATGATGCCAAAGCAGCCATTGATGGGTATGGTTGTGTTCCAATAAAACTTTATTTATCAAAATGAGCAGTGGGCTGAATTTGGCCTTTGGGCTATAGTTTGCTGACTTCTGCTCTAGAATCTAGACCATCACCTTTATGAAGACAAGGTACTGTGCTTATGAAATGCAACCCCTAGCATAGTGGTCTGGCATGAAATAGACTTTCCATAAATACTAACTGAATTAAGTTGAATTCAGTGAGTTTCTCATGGAGTAATACCTGAGAAGGAGATAGAGTGGCTAACCTTGGGAAAAATTCATAGCACTTTGGGTGAAAAATGTTTATGGCTTAATAGTTTGAGACAATTTATATAAAAGCCTGTTTGACTTTGTTAAGCTCTTTTGAACTTTCAAGTGAAAGTTTTTTAAATGGATTCATATTAAGGTGAGAGAGGGAGAGAGAGAGAGAGAGAGAGAGAGAGAGAGAGAGAGAGAGAGAGAGAAGTGAGGTTTTATATAATTTGTATTTGCCTGTGCCTATAAAAATATATAGCATAGGACTCTTATAATTAGTCAATCAAGCAGTCAGTTTGTGAAAAATTTGTTGTCAGTTGCCTGAATTGCCCAGACCATTTAGTCAAATTTAAGCCTTGGGAACCCCACCAAATCTCTGTGCCTAAATGTTCACAATGACCCAGCTAGAGGAAATATGTGAGACATACGTTGGCTCTTTAAGTCTTCCCTTGGTGGCCTTGAGAAACATGTGTTAGAAAATGACTGCCTAAGGGCAGTTGGTGAGCCACTGGGAAGAAGTGGGGTCCACAGCCATCGCATCACGGCCTCAGAAATGACCAGACGACCACAGGGATGAGAGCACGGGGACGACCACCAGAGTGCAGTTTTTAAAGCAAAGGCGGAATGCATGGGAAATTCCTATAAGGAAGTCACTCATGCACATAGATGCATAGAACACAAGTCCAGACATCCATTTTCTCTTCTCCTCCTTAGTCAAATACATCAGTCACCTTTACAACACAAGTCTATTCACCATTTGCAACACAGAGACATCTTACATGTGAACTGGTTCTTCTCTCAGGGCAGGAGCTTGGAATTCCGACATTCTGGCACGTGATGATCTGCGGGCTCAAATAGATTCTGGAAAGAGTTTCCAGCTGTGGAGCTCTTGTGTGGACACTGCATAAGGAAGAGGAGGGCGTTGCAGGGGAGTCACGTCTGTGAGCTCTGGGTCACTACACGTTATGTGATGGCGGTGATCTGTTATCATTGAGGAGCTTATTGTAATGAAAGGAAGCAGATCTATGGCATGGCAGCAGGGAGAGGATTTTAAAGTTTTGATGGAAAACTGAAATTGCTCAGGAAAATCGAAACTGTTTTCCTTTCCCCACGTGTGACTTTTCAATTGAATTTCTTTTAGGCAATAAGTGATTGTTTTACCCAGGACAGAACATGGAGGGGTGTGTGTTTTTAGGCTTCCAACACTTCTTTGTGCAACTGCTGATGGGAGTGCGCTGGGAAGCATGCTTTTCCATGCGTGTGTCCTGTATTGTCTTTCCCGGTTTCCCTCCTCCTCCCACCCTTCTCCTTGCTGCAGAGGTAGCAGCCCTCCTGCTATTAGCAAGATGTCTATTATAGTGTCATTAAAAAAGCCATAGTCAGTGCGAGGAGTGACTCATGTCATGGAGGACTTAATAATTCACTGCAATAAAAGTATAAAGTTTTATGATAAACCACTCTCAGGGGAGTTAAATATAATCCTTAGCGGGTCACACACTGACTACAAAGCTTACATTTGTAATGGTAATTTGAATTTACTACACCGCCTTTAGATTTTAAGCGTTTGTGTGTCATTAGACCTTATAAATTGATTTATATGTTTCAACTCCAGTATAATTCTGCATAAAGGTACAATAAATTTTATGGATTGGAGATATGGCATCTAAAACATTTTAATAAAATTATTATTCTAAATTCACTTAAATGGCATTGATGAAAAGCAGCAGCAAAGATACCAACATTTCGGAACTTTTGTGAACTGGACACGGCGGGCGTGGTGGCTGCAGGTGTGAGTGTTGCTGGTGCCATCCCCACCCTCCTGCTTGCTTTGTCAGGGGAGAGGGACCTCTGGGGGCCGCTCTTGAAAGGGCGTCCATGTGCCACGTGGCCTGCCATGTGGGGACACCAAGGCTCGTGGGCACTGATGATGGGTTCGCAGGAGAGAGGAGGTGATTGCATCCCTCAGACGGACTCTTCTATTACTGGTGGAACTGCATGGAACTCTCTGTCTTTCTAAGGAAGAACAGGGACGTTTGTCGAAGCCAGCAGCGTTCCCACTAGAAAATGATAACTGAATACCCATTCCTTAGTTTATTTGTCCCTCTGATTTCTGAAGGGAAGACATTAATAAAAAAAAGAAGAAGAAGAAGAAGAAAAAAGAAAGGAAAAAAAGAAAAACTGCCCAGAGAGTGAAACTGGAGGCTCCTGGCCATCGCAGGGGTGTGTGCCGCTGCCCTGGCTCCCGGCTCCCAGGCCCTGGACTCGCTGCTTGGACTTTTGAGGAATGCGTCTCAGCCACAGTCTCCCTTTCTCTTCATTATCAGAAAAATAAAAGTCAAATAAACTGGATTATGAAAAATGAAAACCAAAACCCACAAAAACAAAAACCTTGTTTATCTCACGGGCTTGGATCCAAATGGCACAAACACAAACACACACGCCAGCTCTTGAAAGGAAAGGAGGGAGCCCTGCCCCCCACCCCCATCCCCCCATTAACGTCTCACTCTTTCTCCTTGGTATTATTTCAACTAGCTAGCTAGGAGTGAGTTGTGATTAATTATGTTTTCCTTCTGACTTTGCAGATTTTGGGGCGACTGCTCACTGGCTCCTGTCCTATGAGAACTTTGTTTACATTTGGCAGTGCGCTAAGTTACTGAAAGTAGCACTGGATTTGGCTAAAAATACTTGATAAACTATACTGTCTGTTTGGGGGCTTTAAATAATCACCCGGCTATATATGTGTGTATATGTGTACATATATATACTTTTTTTATTTTTTGAATGCCACTTCCCCCAAAGCTGGTATAATTTCATTGTGGATCTTCAAAACCCCTTTTGTCTAATCCTGTGTGTAGGCTTTGCCATAACGAACCTTAGCAGGCCCGCCCCTCTCTGATGGGCAGTTCTCATTGTATTCTGCGTTGCACTTGCACGTTAGCAAAGCTTTATCCCCTCATTGGGGGTGGCTTCTTTTTTGTTTGGAAAGCACCAAGGTAAACCTCCAGGGGCCCTCAGGACTCAGTGGGTGTGTCGCCGTTAAATGACCCAGCCAGCTGGACAGGTTGAGGTACAATTTACTGGAAATATATTAAAAGTGTCTTGGGAAATGATTCTTAGAAATGTTCCCACTGCTGGTGTGATGCAGATTAGAACCCCAGTGTGCAACTGAGAAAAATTAAATTGTAACAAGAAACCCCTGATGGCACAGTGATGGCTTGTGGGAAGGAGGGTTGCATTTAAGGAACTAAAGGGAGAAAATTCAGCCTCTGGCCACTTTCTGTCTAGGTCCAAGCTGGGTCTGCACAGAGCAGGGGACTGGACAGGTTAGGGCATTTTGCTCTGACAACTGAGATCATTGTGCATTTTCCAGGTAGGTGAGGTGTCAGACTCTGCATTGTCCTGTCTCTGCACCCTGCCCCAGTAGTGACATCCCAAGGGACCCAGGGCTCGCTGCTATATGCAGCTTTATGCATAGACAAATGTGGCAGTCACTCGTATGATGGATTTGTGCAGAGGAAAAAACTTTCTGGCTGGCGTGGCCACCATTCAACCTGTTATTTCCCCCAAAGCAGGGGCTTTCCAGGAATCTCTATTTGAAATGCAAATGTCCAGAGAAAGGGAAGAGACATTTCTTAGTCATTAACACCATGATGAGAACCAGTGTCATCAGAATTCAGCAAGCGGAACAGTCAGGACCCTAAGAGAGTGGGACACAGGACAGAGCAATTTTGAAGAGTGGAAAGAATTTCTTTGGAATTGCTTAACGAAGGCAAATGAGGGTGGGACACTGGAAAGTGGGTCTGTGGTCCTCATGAAGGGTGGGGAAGGCTGGGGCAGGGGATGCACACAGAATTGAGACAGAGACTATAGAGATGAGATGTGATGTGTAGGGCATCAGTATGAATCTCACCAACCTCAGACTCTGCCTTGGAATTGTCCTTCAAGTGACATGAGCAATTCTACAAATCTTGTCTCTTTACTTTTGTCCTAGAAATCTCATAGAAATTTTATTGCCCTATGGGCCTTCAGCTCTTTAAGCTCTAAATTAAAAAAAACATTAGGTATATGACAAATATAAAAATAGGCAAAGCCCCTTTGAATATTTTTATGATCTGCCTAACACATAGTAGATGGTCAAATGTTTATTCAGATGAACTGAATGTGTGGAACAGGTGTTAATATCATTCCATTTTATGGATAAGGAAATTGAGCCTCAGAGGGGTGAGTTGCCCAAGATCAGGCAACTAATCAGTCCCTCCTTGCAGTACCCCACTTTGGCCTGCCCTCCTGGAGTAGCTCCAAATCAGTCCTTTCTGCTTTCTAGTTCTGATTCCAAAGCCAGCCCTCTTATACTGCTTCCTGTATGAAAATGGTATTGGTTTTTTTGTTCCATCTAATAAAACCATGTACATGTAGAAAAATTGAATGATATGCAGGGAAGAACTTGACCATTTAATTCCAACCTGCTGAGTCTGCTGGACTGATAGGTTCCCAGTTGCCCAACCAGATATACTTTCAGGCAACTTAAGGCCTTGGACAAATCTGCTTCTAGAATCTTATTTTAATAGAATAATCAGAAATAAGGCAAAGATGGATTAATAAGGAGGTTTATCAAAGTATTATTTTTAATTGGGAACAACTCAAATGTCTAAGACTGGAAGACAGTAGCTGGTTTTCTTTCATCGTGCATGATGGGGCAGGCTTATTGGAGCACTGCTTGAACCACGAGCTGAGTCCCAAAGAGACAAGATCAGACACACTTCTAATACCCAAAGGTAATCAGCACATTCAAAGCAAGAAAAGCTGATACAAAAATCCCCTCAAGGGGCAGCATAGAGCTAGTAGCCAGAGTGCTGGATGGTGAAGGCCAAGTCCAGAGTGGAGCTGGATGGTCTCAAAACACCAGTGAGTGCTTGTGTGCTAGGCTGACTGTGCATGGTGTTTGGGGCATCAGGTCAGCTTAAAGGTAGAGAGTAGAGATGGCTTTGTCATATGTAGGTTGTCCCAACTGTGACCACAAAAATTGGCTTCTGTCATTTCATTCCATTCACTGCCTACCCCCACCCCCAACCCAATCTGGCTACCCTTGTTCTTTCTGAGACATGGGGGTCACTTTTTCCAGATCACAGAGTAATTCAGTGGCTGTTTGAATGGGATGACATTCACAGATAATTCTCAATGACTATAGCTGAGACACAAGTATGATGACATTTCTTAGGGTTACTCTTTTTTTGGAATGCACTGTGGCTTAATTATTCCATGCTATTTCCCTTGAAATGCTACAAGTCATATGTTTCCTTTTTTTGTTGTTTGTTTTTTACTCCTTTGTGTTTGTGTGTATGTATATGTCTATCTGTAATGTGTAACAGCAGAACGTGTGTGGAGGAAGGTGTGTGACCCTGTAGAACCTGCTCCATCTCCCAGTTGGAGCTATTAGCCACTTACATGCACAATTAACCAGCTGATTCTTAGATTGAAGGCTGAGGGAACTAATTGCAGGTACAAAAATTGCACCCAGATAAAAGGAGGTTGGTCTGAACATTTAATCTTTAAACCTTCTTCTTCAGGGTGACTAGGTGGTATTTATTTATTTATTTATTATTCATTTATTTATTTACTTACTGTTGACTTAGCTTCTTGGTTTGCTTCCATCATAATTACTGATGGCATTCAGCGGAATCCCCTATTTATGCCATAAATAGTTTCTACCAAGTAACATTCCATTCAAGTTCTGGCACCAAGATCTATTGCAGGTTCTTTCTCTCTGCATAGTGAATTTTCTCTTAAATCCAGAATCTTGAAATAAGTGTATTGGAAAACATGAATGGTGTATGTGTGTGGGTATGTGTGCTGAATATTTTCTTAAGAAGTACCTCCGGGAAGGGAATTCATGTGTGTTGATAGTTTACTTTGTGCCAGGTACCTTCATCCATTTTTTATTTATCTTCTCAATAACCCAGGGAGCTTGGTAGATTATTTCCATTTAACACATAAGTTACTGAGGTTCCTCAAAGAACCTAGTATCACACAAGTGGCCTAAGGTCACACTACTCACCTTAGGGGTATTTGATATCAAACCCTATTTTTGCATTACTCGACACAATCTTTCAGCTTGGTAAATTTCTTACATCTCTGAGTATATATGAAATGCTGTGGTTCAGACCTCTCTAGAAGGTCTAGTGGCCATCAGACTAATAAACCCCTTAGACTGCATGTACTAAACAGGCCATCTCCACTTTGCCTCTGGGAGTTTTCATGAGGGCCAAGGAAGCATCTTTCATATGTTCTCCTCGGTGTCTGTTTTCCATTTTTCATAGCACTTCTCTCTATGCCCTCTGCATGCCCGGTGATTTGACCTTTCTCCAAGCACATCCCCTTCCAGCTCTTCCCTTCGTAGGTAATATTCCATGATCTGGACTTTCCTAAGGGCTTCCGTTCCTGTTCCCAACTAGCCACTTCCTTATTAAGTCTAAGTCCGGTAGTTGAAAGTAAGTGTGACTCCTATGTTCCTGCCTGTCTAGCTATGCTCCATGTTTTCTGGAGAGTTAATAACATAATTCCACAGAACATGGAGATAGTTAGATGCTAATGGATTAATAAATTACGATGCAGCCACTATCTTCCACTATCAGTTCCCTCCTTGGAAAAATGAAAAGGCGGAACTTAAGTAGCTCTAAGATCTCATCTTTTTCAATTTCATTTTCCATCTATGATCCATGAACCTGCACACGTTATTCTTACATTTTGACAAGGGCCTTCTGTATATAATGGGTCTTAATTAAATGGGCACTTTTATCTCTTCTGCCCCTTAAATGGAATGCCCCAGGTTTAATGCTTGCCCATATTCCCTCTTGTGGGGGATCCCTATGACCCCACGTTTATAATGATGACTTCTAAATCTGTTTCCAGTCTGCCTTTGACCTTGAGAGCCAGATGTCTACATATAACTGCCTCCTGGCCATTTCCACTTCCATAGTCTGCTGGAATTTACTAAATGCAGATCAAAATCATCGTTTCCATACTCCTCCAACCTGACATTCCTTCCTCTTCACGTCACCCTGGTTAGTGCCACTCACTGTCTCACCCACCAGAGGACTTTACTAAGTCTCATGTCTCCTCCTTTCTCATCTCCTATAACCACTACGGTCAGCACTGCCTGTTTATTCTTCATCTTATACCTTTCTTTCATCCATTTAATGCTCTTGACGGTCCAGAATAACCCCCATAATATTTCTTAGAAATTATTACAATGACCTCATACAGGTTTCCCATCATCTTGTACTGTTTTATGTCAATCTTCTTGCCATGCCCACCCCACAGATTTGGTCGGAGAAACAAATGAAAGAAGGAACATGGATGTGCTTTGCAAAATTTAGAGTTTTCTCCTAGTGTGCTTTGTTATTTGTCATGTTCTGGAAAGACATAGAGCTGATTTTGGCTTCCGAGTCTTTGTGCTGCTTCAAGTGTCTAGAATGGGCCTCTTTTTTTTTTTTTTCTTTTTAAAATAATACCCAATCTTCAGGACCTAGCACAAGCCCACATTTTCCAAAAGCCTGACCTGACCATCTTCAACTTCTTTAACACGTGTTCTCTCTAAACACCCGTGCTTCACTGATTGAGCTTCATTAATTGCACTGTTGAACTGCCCTTTGATTTCCTGGTCCATGGTTTGTTCTCCATGATCAGATTGTAAGGCTGCTTGAAGGCAGGGGCTGTATCTTACTTTGTTCTAAAGCACATTTGAAGGTGCTCAAAAACCACTTGATTTGATAGACTGGATGGATGGATAGATGGATGGATGGACGGAGGAAGGGAGGGACATTCAGCAGACCTTTGATTTGGTGTAGGTGTGCAAACCTGCCACGCTGCAATCTGCTCAAGAAAGAGGACCACTATGCTCCTTTGTTACAGAGGCCCAGCCTTTCAAACGGAGGAACAGCGTCTGGATCCTGAACCCCTGACTCTACCCAGGTGCAGAGGGAATGAAGCTAGTGGAAATACTTTAAGGCAATAAAATGTTGTCACGTCTCGCACCTAATGCTCTTCTTCTTCTCTTTAGTGGTGTACCAGGAAGAGACTGCAAGGTCAGGTGACGAGGTGGGAGCAATGTGCAAGGCGAGCCGTCTAGCCAGCTCTGCATCTCTCTAGCAAGCACATCCGCCGGTTGTAGCCCACTGTTCCCTCTGCCCAGATGGGCGCATCCATCACTTCCCCAGCAAACGTGGTCAGTGCTCCCTCTTGTTTATCCAAATACACAATTGAACAATAAACGAAACCACGGAAAATCCACAGTGCCAGAGGTCTTCATTCATTGCCGATTTTAAATGAACCTAGATGCATAGGCTGAAAAGAGCTATTTGCAGGAAAGAATTTAAACTCCATTAGGAAAGGGGAGAAAATTGTGCAACGTTTGGTCAGTCTGACAAGGTAAAAGGGAGTGTGGGGTGGGGGCAAGCTATTAGGGAAGGAAAGACTTTCCCACACAATGAGCAGGCATGGGGTGGAATAAAGTGCCAGTGTGGGTCTGGAAACAATGCGTTAATACGTGCAAAGTTACCAGGCAGGAGAGCCATTCTTTCTTTACAGTTAAAAAACATTACAAATACCTTCGTGCTTCTCCCTCTCTTCTCCCAACTATGCCTCCCCTTCCTTTGATTCTCTGTCTGTGGAACTTAAAGCATATTTGAGGTGCTTAAAGGAAGCCTTCGACCACTGTTTAACAAGTCAATACTAATTATTGTTTAGCACTGGATTATGGGCCAGATCATGGAATTAAAACAGAGCTGTTAGGACACCTTTGTACCTGGCAAAGAGTTAATGAGCACATGCTGGGTCCCTGTAGTAACTGCCAAGCTGGTTCACTATTTTATTTCAGTGGCTCAGGAACAAAATGTAAGAAATCGTTTTCCTTTTATCTCAACGCTTCCTTCCTTCATTAGGAAAATGAGGAAGTTTCATTGTAATGTTTATCACAAATTGGGAAATTATTTTTATATTGTTCAATTAGTTGGTTATCTACGGAGTGGTGTGGATGTGTGTATTAAAGGGGAAAAAATTATAAGAGAATCTGGTGTTAGCAGAAGGTACTAGATTAGTGACTGGACTTTTGCATGACTCTGTGTGTGTGAGTGTGTATGTGTGTGTGTGTGTGTGTGTGTAGTTTGGCATTCTCTATTTCTGGAAATGGGAAGGATGGTTTTTGCCTCCAGGTCCAGGCACTTAGGGTTTCTTGTTAAAGGCTCCAGTGCTAGGACAATGTGGGGGGAGGGAAGGAAGCTGGGAGAAACAAGGGTAACTTATTATGAACAATCTGTTTGTTCTGATTAGATGTCCAGCTGGGATGGCGACCAGATTTTCCATAGCAACTCAATTCACCAGATCCCCAAGCAACTAAATGGTCATGGCATTGGGGTCCTGCTGACTGGAGTGGGATTTGAACCAGTGACCTTTTAGCGAGAAGTGGTCTCTGCTATTGCTAGGCTAGGTGCATGTGCTGTTTGGCTTGACCCTCTCACCGCCCCGCACCGACTCCCCCAAATTAACATTTAGACATGCTCAGCTCTGAAATGTGGGGTGCAAATGATCTGCTGATCATATCGAAAGCTGATACTAAATGCTTTTGAAGTAGTTGGAAAATATATTATTTGTGTAAATTCTATAAATTTTAATTTTCTTATGTGAAAACAAAGCAGGGGACATACTCTATACATGTGTCAAGGTATGTAAAATAGAATGTATAGCTTAATAACAGGTTTTGTTTTTCTTTCCTGTAAGTTTTACTACTTGCTTCGGTAATTTACAACATTGGAGTTAATATGTAGGAACTAGGAATCCATTAAGATGTGTATCTTATGCAGTTGGTATTACATATAATATTTTTTTTAAAAAACCTCTTAATCTTTAACCCCAATATTGCATAAAGGTGCAAGGAATCAATTATAGATAAAAAGAGGGGAGATCTCGGAGGATTTACAAACCTATTGGCAGTTTCTCAAGATACAGTACTGGATCTGTATATATTGGTGTTTAGCTTTCCACGGCTCAGACAGGGAGAAACGTTGTAATTGATTTTATTTGAAAGCAAGAGATGGGGCCAAAGGGGAACTTTGGGCCTCCGGTTTTTGCTTTCAGCCCATATAAAGTAAGCATTCCTATCAGAGGTGTTTAATGGTGTACTCAGTCTTTTTTTATTTTTTTTTTTTAATACAAGTGTGAATGGGTGCCTCGGGCTAAGTAAGCCCCACCTCTCAGAACCTCAGAGGCTGTGGGAATGATCCCTGCCCTCCAGACCCATCCTTAATTGGCCTATAGTACAAGAAGCAATTAAAACTAAGGGTCTGATTCATAAAATGAGAACATGCCATTTAAATGTGTGCAAGGGGATTCCTGTTCACAGAAGCAGCAAGGACTTTGTTTTTATCCTCTAAGCTCACTTTTTCGCAAATTTACTTTTCTCTTCTCCTCTGGGCCCTAAATGCCCTCCATCCTTTCTCTGGCAAATCTAAAGCTAGCTTCAGGACCAAGGTTAGGCTCAAGCCCTGGGGTGCCTGTTGACTAGTCCACTCCCTGCCTCCCTTCCTTTGCCAGACGTTGTAATCATTTTACATATCTATTCCTATTCTTTAATCATTTTTATATTTTGCCAAACAGTATATGGAATGAAAACTCCAGAAACTGAGTTGGGCATTGCTGTCTGCAGAGATTGAAGGTAAGGGAAAGCCGCCAGGCCTTGCCAGGCATAAGTGTCAGAAAGCTAGAGGAAGAGAAAGTACCCCAGAACTCCAAGAGGTTTAATTATAATACAAGGGAAACCCTCATTTGCACAATCACTATTTACATTTTCCCACAATTTATATTCCCCTAATATCCACCCTTTCACCCCATACTATTAAGCTCTTAATGTTGTTAATATACTAAGTTTCTGAAATGTGAATGGAAATTCTGTTAAGTTGAACATGATTCTTGGGAAGCATTTCATAAATTTCTCTATTATTTGTTTTAGAATGAACTCAGAAACAGAGAGAGTCACTTTTTGGAGACACTAATTAGGGCTTAGAAGTCATACCTTTTTTAGTTCAACCATAATTCTGAGCACAGGAGTCCATTGGAGATGTCTTTTAGACTAATGTCCAACCCTAGGGAGGAATTGTAATAATATGCCCTTGAGAATATCGTGTTAGCTGTCTAGGACAAACTAAGTTGACAAATAATCCCTTGATTCAGTTCTTGTGTTTGCTTTGTTTGATAAACAATAGTCCAATCCTTATTATTCCCTGCAGTTTATTTTATACTGTAATTCACAAAATTTCAATTCATTTTCTGGAATGATGCAATAGGCCTTGTTATCCTAGACTTTTTATTTTTTCTCTTACCAATGGGGCAGGGGTTACGAGGCACTTCAACCTAGCAAAGGACTGCATCTACACCACACCAAACAACCAGGCAGAAAGGGAAAAAATTCAGTCTATCCCCCAGATGGCTCCAGATGCATGGCATTGTGTAGACAGAAACAGCCAGATGGCTGAATGGAGTTTTCACTTTCCATCTGGGTGCGTGACATGGGGGAGATGCAGCCAAAGCCTTGAGCCAAAAGAAAATGCCAGCCAAGGAGATGAGGTATTGCTACTTTCCAGGCACCTAATTCCTGCTGGGTGGTATGTGTGACCTTGGCTTAATTTATTTATTTATTTTCAGAAAGAGGTCACTCTTATGGGAATGATGATTGTCAATCTCTAGAAATAAAGAGGGAGGCAGATAGACCTAAAGAGACATGGAAAGAATGTCTCATTTGCTTTCTTGCAAGGAAAGGTCTTTTACTGACTTGGGACAACAGTGGCACCTCGGGAAGGCCTTCTCCTTCTGGGTCTCTAGAGGTCAGCAAGCCGGAGGAATGACAAAACACCAGCTGAAAATGAAAACATCAAGGGGCTTTCTGTCCATCATGGGCACCACTAAATCTTTTTGAACAACCCTGGGCAGTGAGTTACGGCAGCATGGAATTGACTTACAGTTTATTTCTAGTAACAGGCAGTTACTATGTCAAATCTGAAACCATTCAGATAGGCCTATAAAAATATATGACAAAGTAACAGGCTACCTCTAGCTCCTTTTAGCATGTTTATGAGTTTAAGCTGCAATGAGCTTGTGTTTATAGAAATGAATACGGAGACTTCTTATGTCCTGTTCCTTCTCTCTCCTTGCCCTGCAACCTGTTCTTGTGTGGCAGTGGGGTGGTGTCCAAGACCTTTGGAATGTTTGAACTTCCAACTGGAGTTGCCATTCTGTTTAGAGGCAATTTTGTTGATGAGCATGCAACTTGTATTTTTCTGAAATGCCTGAAGTTCTTTTGTGGGGGAATAGGATAGTTAAATGACAGTCGCAAAAGAAAATCATCTCTAGGTTACCTTTCACCCACTCTTCCCCCCAACGCTGTTTGACACTTACTGAGAAACTAATTGCAGCCTGAGTGGGGCCATGGGACAAATGCTGCAATCCATGCATAATGCGACAACAAATATAATAAGGTAACATATTGTTAAAAGTCAATACCCCAAGTCTAACAATACGGTGTCACAGACTCATAAGTGTGTAACCATATAATACGTAATTGTCATCTGCAGAGAAAAGATCTAATTTTGATAATGCATATTGAGATTGGTTGTCTGAAAAATGCTTATGGCTCCAGAAGGTTTGACAGTCCTGAATATCACATAATAGCATGTAGCCAAGGAACATGGGATGAAGGGAAGAAAAAAAAGACTCTATTCCAGAACGCAAGCACTCCCACTCACAGTTTTATTTTTAAAAGAACACGATTCTGCTCAGACAATGAGCGAGTTTACTGTGAAGGGTGATTTGTTCCTGGGTTTCCATATCTGGCATCTGTGTGTGTACTCTAGGGTCCTGCTCCATCCTCCAGGGCTGAGCAGGACCTTTCTTTGGCAGACGCAGATATCCTGCCGTCTCTGACTTACAGGGACTTGGTTTGGGTTTACATTCCAAAGAAATCAAGCAGAATCCACCGATTCTTGAGGTATAGTATTTACTATCTACCATATTTCTTCAGTTCTCGGAAGTACCTTTTTAGCAGTTAAGATATCTGTGGTCATCTTCCTTCTTATAGTCTGAGAGTAGATTTAACATATTTTCCCTTCTTCTACTCCCTAAAAAGATGGTTTGAAATCAAATATATACATTTCAACCCATGATACCTTAGAGTTGAGGAAATACTGTGATAATAAATATGTTAGCTACCATTTGGGGCACATGTGGTGTCCCTAAGAAAACATAAGACCTTTGACAGGTGTCATATTTTTTCTCATAAACTCAACGAAGTGGTAGGTAAGTATCATTTCATTTCAATCACCTATCAGTGCTATGAAGGAGCTAATTTTATTCCCATTTTACAGATGGGGGAAACAAGACCCACAGCCATTGAATTATTTGCAAGGCCCTCTTTCCCCTGTAGTCCAGGATTGGGGCATCCCTGCAGGTATTACCTCATAGCAAGGCATAGAGCATGGGGGTGCCTTGTTCCTAGCCTTGTAACTTTGATGGGGTCCACTGCCTAGGACTCACTGGTCCTCAAATCTCATTAGCTTCTGTAAACTAGAGCCCCAGTTGGTCTAGAAGATGTAGCTCTCATAATCAGAAGATTTGCACCTCTTTTGAACTTTTAGAACATTTATTTATACAACTTGCCTCGTTCATCTGAAGCCTCTGTATCAATGTATGTTTGTGATCATGTCTCAAGTCCCTTTACTAGATGAAGTCTTCTTGAGGGCAGGGACATTTCTGTGGACCTCCATGCATCACACCATCAGGCCACTTAGTCTGCACATCGTGTGTGGACATTAAATATGTGTGGAACAAGTGCATAACATTAAAATATCAGACCAGTAGCTTTTAAAGAGGATGCAAGGAACCTTGACGTCATCAACCTTGCTTCTTGACAGCATCGGACTCCCCAAGGCAGCTTCCCTCTTGGAACCCATTCATTTGTTCATTCATTCATTTCGTCATCAAATTTTTATTGTACATGGTTTTATGTGCAAACCTTTGCATCAGATGACCTGGAGAACGTAGAGAGAAATGCAAAATCAAACCTCTGCCTCTGAAGGATCATAGTCGAATTGATGTGATCACACAGATATAAATATTAGAGGATACAGTAGATATGTGAGATTGTGATGGTTATTTTTGTTACTATTATTCAAAAATCTGTCATTCAAGGCAGGGAATGTTACTTGCTCTTGAAGTTCAGAGAAAGGAACATGTCAACAGGGATGGTTGGGGAAAATATATTTTTTTGAGGAGGGTGTCATACGTGTGGAAATGAGGAAGGGCATTTGGGGCAAGGAATGATGGAAGCAAGTGAGGGTCTTGTGCAGCATTCTCTTCTGTGCTAGCTGCAATTGGGATGCAGTGCAAGAGCGACTATAGCGCAAGATTTCCGTGGCGGAATCCTGGTGGTCACTGACCGGCAGGCTAAGGTGCTTGGGGCGCCGCTGAGTGTGTCCGAGGTGGAGAGAGGACTGATGAGGTCTGTGGTCTTGGGCGATGAGCTTGGCTTGGACAGAGGTGGAGAAACCACAGAATGACCCAAACTCAGAACAGGAGGGATTATCAGAGAATGAAGAACATCATTCAGAAGGGTCCGATTTCATTTAAATATGCTTACAATACTTGAAAAGATGGGGAAAAAAACCTTCTCTTTCAAAACTGGAATTGCTAAAAGCAGATTTTACGTGCTTATCACTGAGTGGCTGCCGGAGCTGGGAATCTTCGCCGCGCGGCGAGGATGTGGTCCCTGGAAACCCGGAGGGGCTGGCCGGGAGGCTGTGGGCAGCAGAGGCGGCTGCACGCAAATCCTGACCGGACGGCGGAGCCAGGGGTAGGTGCCTCCATGGGCAGCAGGGCTGTGGAAATGCGTTTTTAGGATTCTCTGGGAAGAACGGGAAACAGGGAGAACCGTGGCAGGAAACGAAAGCCTATTAAGTTCCCTTGTGTGCCAGGCAGGACGATGCTCGCTTTTCTTTTTTACTCTGATTCCTTAAATCCCGCCAAAATCCCAATGAGGAAGGTGTTATTATTTTCACTTCGCCTGTGAGAAAAGTGAGTCTCAAAGAATGCAGTTGACGTGCCCAAGTTATCCGACCAGAATTCATGTTGGGTTTTATCCCAAGCACTGCTCAAGTCCTAAACCCGTGCTTTCCTCACCGCACCTGACAGCCTTATATTGACATGCCTGGTCACCGCCTGTCGTTCAAGAGATTAGAGTCCCAGAGATGGTAAATACCTGCCACCCACATTGCCCACACGCCGCCTGGCCCGGGTAGTCTGGGCTTCCCTCTCTCACCATAGTGGGAAGAAGTGAGCCTTTTAGAGAGACAAACCCTGCCTGAAGGACAGAGCAGAGATGCCCTAAGCCCTTACACTGCACCTCTCTCCCTATGGCCCTCATTCTGGGACAGGAGGGGTGAGCCATTCCCGTCAGACACACACCTGGCTGGATGCTTGAACAAGAAACACAGTGAGGAAGGCAAAGAGAAACACTCCAAGATGCTTTGCTCCCACCTGGGTCTGGTTTTATTTGCATTGTCTCTACTCCTGCCATTCATTAAAGGCTCTCCCCTTAATAGGGGGCCCACAATGGTGTGTCTCTAAGGACTCAGCTTGTCATTGATCCATTTCAGAGCTCCTCTTCCTCCTCAAGGGTGGATTTTGGGGGTCAGGGTGGCAAAGCTGTGAGCTTCCCCTAGAGTGGAGAACAGTGCCTCCCAACATTTTTCACGTCATGGCACAAAAATAGAATGATAATATCTGCAGGGCATCTGAAAAAGACAGATGAGCTGTTGATGGCTGAGCCACCAGTCCAGGGCTCTGGTCCCATCCAGCCTGAGGCCAGTGGGCACACAGGTCTGCCTCGCATGGGTCACAGGTGAGGCCAGCTCTGGGCTAGGGGCCACCACTCATCACTCTCTGCTGTGGATTCCTGGATTTATCATCAGAGGTCAGTACAGGCCTTGGCTTACCTGTAGGTTTGTAGGTTCTCAGTATTCTAAAAAATAAGAAAGTCCCCAAATAGTGTTACAAAACAGTGATGCAATGGAAATGTGCTTTTACATGATAATCACAATATTTATAAAATAATATTCATATGGTACAGTGGGACACAACTTTAAAGCTACGTGGTGAGCACCTTCTTTTAAGATTGTTATTGTTTCTTGCTGGAGCCAGGTATAATGGCATGATTTCATCTGGAGAGTATACCAAAAGTCTGTATATGACCCGTTGTGAATTATAGGACCAGGACAAATGCACCCCCCTGCAATTCATGCAATGAGTCTCAATGGGTAATGATAATTATAAGATATGGAAATGTACTAGGTGATTTCTACATGTATAGTACTGTGCTTTTATATGGACTATAAAAGCACATATAATCTGCACAGCAACCCTAACTATCCATGTTTTATAGGCGAGTAGACTGAGGTTTAGAGGGACAGATTAAATAACTTGCTCAAAGCCACATGGCTATTGAGTGATGGCAGTCTGATGCTAGCACCATCAACACATCTAGACTATAGTACCAGAATTCTTAAAAGATTCTTCTCAGATGCAGAAGCAAAAAGGAAAAATAAATCACAAAGTATTTATTTGATAACAACTTCCCTTAAAAGCTGACCCTGAGAGGTATAATAGTAGGGTAAGGGGGGTAAATACCATGTAGTACAGTGAGGTCCTTTGTACCCCTAAGTAGCCAATGGACCATTATTTGGGGTTGCTATATTTAGCTAATAAAAATACACAATGCCTAGATAATTTTGAACTTCAGATAAACGTTGGATACTTTTTTAGTGTAAATATATCCCAAATATTACATGGACATATGTACATTAAAAAATATCCATTGTTTATCTGAATTTCAAATTTAACTGGGAATCCTGTATTTTAGGGGCTACCCTTTGTTGGTGATCCTGACTGTTGGTAGGTAGAGATTTCCCTTAACATTTGTGACTCCTTGATAGCACTAGACAGAGGTATTATTCAAAATGACAAAATAAATGGTGATGACTGTAGATCACAAGGGAAATCACAGGGGAAAAGATAACAGGGGAGCATTGTATGCGAGTGTGTTCATACCAATAGTAGACCAGGTTTCTGCGACTTGCCCACAAGTCAAATCAGAGGAAGCCATGTGTTAAGCAAGGGAATCTCAGTGTTGGGAATGTAAAGAAGAGGAGTGCCAGGCTTCCCCTGATATGGATCTTCAGGAGGAAATTAAGAGGGGGCACTGGACTGGGAAGAGGGGAGATTTTTCTAAGTGGAGGATACCAGATGTGGGGGTACAGAAGGGTAGAATGACAAGATCCTCAGGACTGTTGTAGAGGGTAAGGGGTCAACTGGCTTGGAAATGGGTCAGAATAGATCATGAAGGCAAAGAAATAATACTTACTGAGTACCAAGTACCAATTTGTTCTGGGTTGAATAGTGTTCCCCCAAATTTGTGTCTACTCAGAACCTGTGACTGCAACCTAACTACAGCTGGACATAGGGTCTTTGCAGATGTCATCAGGTTCAGATGGGGTCATACAGAATTGGTGTGGGACCTAGGTACAACAAGACTAGTGTCCTCTTAAGAAGAGGGAAACTTTGACACATTTTGTTATCACCTTCCATAGAGATGAAAAGGTCAAATGTCATTGAGGAAAATTTGGGAGAAAAGACAATTCAGCACATGTTCCCTACTTTAATTAGCCTCTAAAGTAGATTTAATCAAAAAGGATCAGGGTTGGTAAAGTTTTCCCTGTCCAGGGTCAGATAGTAAATGTTTGAGGCTTTGCTGGGTTTGTGTTCTCAGGGGCAGCCTCTCAATGCTGCCATTGTAGAGTGCAGGGCAGCGCAGACAACACATAAACAAACGGGCATGGCTCCGCTCCAGCGAAACTATTTACAAAACAGGCGCTGAGCTGGCAAGATGGATTTGGCCCCAGCTGTAGTTTGAGGGCCCCTGGGAAAAAGCGTGGCTTTTGCAGACCTGCCTTGCTATGCGAGTATGTGGACATCCACAGCTGGCTACGTTGTTGGAAACTCCACCTGTGTGTCCTTGTCTTCTCACATACCTGGTGGCGCTGAAAGGTCATGGAACTAATATTTTCCCAGGCTAAGTGACGTCTCAGTGAGTGAGTCTTTGGATGTTTTGCACTTACGCAGAGGTCGCCATTGTTCTGCCTACCGCGGAAGACTTGTTCTTACCCGCGTGCTCAGAACCGGGATTTGAGTCAGCCAAGGAAAGTAGCCTGATCACTTCCCAGCCGTGTGGCATTTTGAATCCCACCTGACATTCCCCAGCTCAATTACTCATCCCGTCTGCTAGGCTTGAGTCTCAGCAACTTTTTTGTTCATTCCAAAAGTCAAATACACCCTTAAAAGATAATTGGTGTTTTGGGGGGCTTTCCAAAGAATTTGCTAATGGGTCTGACAAACACCCCTAACGAAGAGTTCCGACTTCTTTTTGTTCTGGCAACATCCATGGAGCAAAGCGCTCGGCTTCCCAGGACAGCTCTCGGGAAAGAATGGAACCTCAGCTGCACGTGCAAATGGTGCTGGGCTTATTACAAGGTCATTTCCATCATCTTCAAGTCTTGCTTTATTCAACTGTCCCAAGTGTGGTATGCAGACATGCGTGTGCTTGAGCAATCTGGGCATTCAGACATAGCAGAGACTTGGGGATAGCGGCCAGGTTTGCCCATGCAATCACCACCTCTCCTTCCCAGCCAGGTAACCAACACCTCTGAGAAGTAAGTCTTCCTGGGGGAGCTTTTCTAAAAGCATCTGCAGCTTCCAGGCCTCGATCCTGGCTCAGCAGAGGAGCAGCTGAACACATCACAGTTTATCAGTATTTCTGAGAGGAGCGGGCTCCCTGCTTCCTGCTGAGGCCGTGGGTCTCCGAGGAGCCCTTCTAGCTGATACTGCAGGACATTTTCTTACCCTCTCCACTGTAGAGTGTTAGTTTCCTACTCATCACAGTGTTCTTTCTTGTTAGAGGGATGCTGCGTGCATGAGAGCAGGTAGCACCTGAGGCTCATTCGAGGCTGTCACATGTGATTTCACCTCATCTTTTGAGGCCCCGGAGGGAGGAATGTTGAACTCCCTTTGAAAGTTGGGTCTCAGCTGGACATAGACAGTGGTCCTCAGGCCATCTGTCCACTCTTCTAATTTTTAAAATGTAAATGTAATATGCTATTAATTAAATTTTACATATGTTAATCATATTGTATATAGTACTATACTTTGATTATTACGATTAATAACTCTGATGATGATATGACTTTCAAGATGCCCAAGGAATAGCTTTCTTTATATGTAGAGGAGAAAAGTCTCCCAGGTTTGCACAAATAAAACATTCCCCAGTTGCAATGCAACCAGAATGATATCTGCAAAGAGCTTGGCTTCACCCAGCTTTTGAGCTACCCTCATTGGCCAACTGAAAGGCACCACATTAATGAAATCATTTGTCAATGTTTTGAATCATATTTAGCTGCTAGAGGAGAAGTAAAAGCTTTCTGAAACTTTTCCTGTGTAGAAGAACCGGACTGTTTCTGTGCAGGCTAAATGCTTAGTGATGTGTACCTTAAACTCTTTGGAGTATGTGGTTTGGTGAAATTCACTCCGTTTTGTCCAGAAATCAGTCTGAGCAGATAGAGAACAAATATCAGTAATTTTTCTTGTTAGAACAATTAGATTTACAGAACGTCATTGTTAAGTATATATAATTAGTCCATAAATGAAAACAGTGGTAATACTGGCAGCACAGAGGCAGGGAACGGTGCACACATTTTTTATGTGGCATTTCGTGGGTGACTGGGGACATGCAGCGTGAGAGAGTGAGGTGGGAAGTTTGCTGGTGGAAACTGGAATGGCAGGGATGGAAAGCAACTTTGAGGGTCTCATCACGGAATAATGGGTTTAAAAGGGCCAGAAAGGTCCTCTAATCCCATAGCTCACGTGGTGTGCTTGGCCTCTCTGCCCGAGAGTGGGCTGATACTGGGAGAGCAGGGCAGACACTTGTTCATGACATGAGCTTCCCGCCAATTCCACTACCTTCCATTCCTAGGTTTACTTAGCATTTAAACAGCCTCTTGATTAAATTACCAATCCTACCTTCACAGGTAGAAGGCTGGTTCCTTTTGTAATGCCGACTTCCTAATGATCTATGGCAGGGATCAGAAAACATTTTTTGTAAATGTCCAGATAGGAATTTTAGGCTTCGTGGGTCATGCAGTCACTGTCATAACCACTCTGTCACTATAGTGTGAACACAGCCACAAACAATACCTACATGAAAGGGCATGGCTGTGTTCCAATAAGACTTTATTACCAAAACGGGCAACAAGCAGGATTTAGTCTTCCAGCCATAGTTCCCTGACCCTTATTCTATGAGGCTGAAGGATTCTATTCTTAGGTACTTGCAAATCTTGTATTTATAGATTTAACACAAAACAATACAAACATTATTAAATTAGGAATGAGAAGACATGAACTCTAATCTGAGTTCTGCCATGGCTTGTGGTAACTTGCTTAACCTCTGGGCCATAATTTCTTCATTAATAAAACAACGAGTTTAGACTAGGTGATCTCTAAGGGTCCCTGCAGTTGGAAAATTCTGATCTCTCTAAGAGTTGGTAGCTCTCCATTACAGGGTCCATGGAAATTCCCCCTCACGTCTTCATCTTCATGCAGGGTTCTTAACGGCAAACACGACATTTAGAGGGGCGTCTGGAAGAGACGATGATGTTTCATCTAGCACCGATTTGCTGTTGCAATGTTTGGCTCCCTAAACCTGCCATAGATCATCTCCATCTGGAGCCCCCATTGATCCTCTCCACAAATCCCATATCTATTTCCTTCTCTACTGACGCCATTTCTCTTCACCAATGGCAGCAGGATTTGTTTCCTGCTTTGTTGTATTGCCCCCAAAGAATGAGATCCTACCCTGTGCAGCTATTTTACTTTGGATTGAGGGCTCTTCTCCCCGTGGACTGGGATGAAGCCTGCAGGCCACAGGATCCAGTTGGTGAAGGGCACAAAGTGAAGGGCAGGTGCTCACCAGGCCCCTGCCGATTTGAGTCAGGGGAGATGGTGATGGAGCCCTCTCCTCCATCCCTCCACATTCCGTGAATGATTGCGAGAGAGAGCTTGTGGGATGACCTCAAGGTAGGTAATTATAACAGTAGCTCTGATGTTTGATAGAACACTCTAGTGGATGATGTTGGGACTCTGCCCTAATTCCCTTGGACCCTTGGATATTTTTTTAAATCATTTTCGAGTAACCCTAGATGCTTTGATTCCAATATCCAGGAACTGTGACTCTTTTTCTAAAGGACTGCTAGAGCCTGCTTTGCCCACGGATTGGAGGTATGAAAAGTTTCTGGGAATTTATGTTCCCTCCAGGGGGCCTTAACCAATGACTAGCAGCCCAGGAATATGAACACCCAGTTTGTTGCAGAGGCAGAACTTGTACTCCAGAGTTACCCTGGGATCGGGCTGAAGCTATCTTCCTGGGAAAGAGTCTGCTTCTGGCCATCTCCCCTTTCTTAAGCTGCTTCTCCTATTCCCGCCCAGATTTGCCTTCGGAAGACTTTCTTATCCAATCACAAATACACACTAATCCTCGGATACTTGTTAGGGTCTGAATGTAGAGAATCTCCTAAAATAAGAACCTATTATGTTGCATCCGCTATATTAGGCACTTGGCACAATTGAACACTGATCCTTGGTTCAGTCCGGAAAAATGGGATTAGCACTCCCATTTCGCAGATGAAGAAACTATGGTCCAGAGAGATAAATGACTTTTCCCGTTTCAGCCAGAGAGGAAGTGGCAGATCTAGAATTCTGAGTTTAGAGTTCTGACTGCATCTCTGGAGTCCATGCTCTTTCTATTCCGTGCGGTTTGCTCCAAGTCAAGTGAATCATTCTTCGAGAGAAGGTGTAACAAAGGTGCCAGAGGATCTTTGCAGTTTCACCTCAGAGGGGACTCTGCTTTACAAAGGGCTCTTTCCTGCATGCCATGATTTCACCTCCTGGGAGAGCTGGGAAACTTGGGCAACTGGAAAGGCTTTTTTTTTTCCTTCCTAATACAAAACAAAACACCAGACTATGTAAAATGGAAGCTGCTAGAAATATTGTCTTCGTCTCTCTCCAAGTGCAAGTAAAACATTAAGTTACGATTGCATCCTCCACTGAAATGGGCTTTCGTGGGATGGGAGTAGTTATGGTCCTGATCCACGCGCTATTCATCACGGTGGCATTGGCAAATGTTTGTGTGCGGCAACTTCCCCCCAGTGAATCTCTCGCATTTCCACAGCTAATGGTTAAACAGGACTTGGACCGGCATTTGCATCTCTCCCCGCCTCTGGCAATCTGATTATTAGTGCAATAAATATACAACATTTAATAACTCTTCACTTTGCCACTTTGAAACCATTCGTTGTCTCCAGGTCGACTACGAAGAACTTCAAATTCAATTCATTAACATTTCCTTAAATAGTCTTCTCAACAATGCAGGTCTCGCTTTCCTATTATGTACTGTCACTAATAATGGTTTTTACTTCTAACCTATTATTAATTAAAAAATAAAAAAAAAGAGTACTTCACTCTCTCCATGTCTGAATAAGGTTTATATCCTCTCTGCGTGAACTGCAAAGAGGCCTTTGGAGTGTGGCTTGTAGTGTTTGATAATTGCTATCAAGGTAAATAATTTAGCTGGTCAGGCAGAGTGCACTTCTCCCTGCCTCGAGTGGACAGCTCGAGTCGTGGCCAGTCGGGCATACCCAACCCAGCGCAAAGAGAATCAGAGCTGCATGAAACTTTCATTAGGAGCAAGCAGGAAAAGGCAGCCTTTCTTAGGGGATGCCGCTGTGACCCCTGAAGCTTGCTGTGACCTGGGACGCGGCCGTCGCCCGCACATCTGCAGCCAGACGGGGGCTCCCGGGCCTCCAGAGCCCCCCAGACAGAGGCATCTTTCCCCAGAGGCTTTAAAGATTTTGCCATGAAGGACAAATGAACGGGCACAGATCCTCTGGATGCCCTAATCTTTTCTTTCCCTACTTCAAAGCCTTCTGCGTTGCCTCTGAGCCTGTAATTACCCTGGAGGTATTTTAGACTTGAAGCGACACCAGCAAAATTGCACTTCCTGATCATGGGAGTCCACAGTTGTGTTTAATCAATTATGAAGCTGGTCACGAGATGGAGTTTTTCAGCCATGACCATTAAAGAGGAATCATGATCTAGCCCAACTCCTTGTGCTCAGGGTAAGGGACCCACAATCTGAAATTAAAGAAACACTAGCCACTTGATGTGGTTTAATTTAGTCTCAACCTCCTTAATTAAAAGCATACCATTACCCACCCACATAACAAACTGACACTTTTATAACAGACTGTAACTAGGAAAAAAAAAACTGCAAAAGTTAGGTGGAGCTAAAACACTGATTTTAAGATACCAACAGAGGCTCCCAAACACCGGAATGGGATCTACGTTTATTTGAACTGGAAGCTTTAAACAAGCTTGCAGGCTATTCGGGAGTCAGTTCTCTGTGTGTCTCTGTCTCTCTCTCTTGCACTGTCCCATGCACACGCACACCCCCAGCCACACACACACCTTTGCTTATTTGCCACCAGCAGTGCAGAAAGAGGAGAAAGAGTTTCTTTCTTGGATGTTCTTTTTGGAGCCCTGTGTGTCTACACAGTCAGGCCTGGGGAATTTCAGGGGGAAGGACTTCAGACTAACTCTCATGTCCTAGCTGTGCAGCCGCTATCCCAGAGAGGACGGGCATGGGGAAGCTGAGCTGGGTGCAGCATGGCACAAGCTGCCTGGGAGGCTGTGATGAACCTCCCTCTGCTTGCCAGCTCTGCTCAGAGATGTCCACAGGCTTCTAGAGACCTCAGCTGTCAGCAAGGGAGCTAATTCCGTGCATTTAGACACACCGGTTCTGCCACTCTCGGTTCAGATCTCTTGCCATGAGCTCCGTCATGGTGTGTGAACTTCAGCTGGGGCGGCAGGATCACCCCTCCTTGTCAGCATCCTGGGCTCTCTTTCTTCTCTTTCTTGGGGCCCCCCAACCCCAAGTCCCACCCAACCAACCTCATTCCTCTGTAGCATATATTTTTTTCTACTTTGAGAGTAGCGTAACATAGTGGTTCAGAATGTGAACAGTCATACTGTCTGTGTTCAAATTCTTGCTTTGCAATTCCCTACAAAAGTGGTCTGCATCTCAGTTTCCTCATCTGTAAAATGGGGATGATGTGAGTGACAACTTCACAGCTTATTATGAGAACCAATGAGTTACTTCAGTGAGAACCAAATGAGTTACTTCAGGGTAAGACTAGCACATGAAAAACACTACAAGTTATTAACTCTTATAATTTTATGCTACTTCTTTAAGTGCTTCACTCATAATAGGTATGGATATAAAAATCTCAGCAATTCATAACTGAAATATCTTTGTGATCAACTAGTTGGACCACCCCTCATTTTTTAAATAAAGAAACTGAGGCCCTGAGAGATAAGGTAACTGACACATTGAACAGATTGGTGGAGTGGATTCTGCTTAGTCCAGTGATCTGTTGAGCACACTCTTTGCAAATGTTTCTCCTCCATCCTGCTGAGAGCTCTCTGGGACTTGAGACAACTAGAAAGAGCAGTAGCTCTGAGCACAGGATTTTATAACACTAAAGCTTTGCTGACCAGCCTCAGATTTATACAGGCAGTATGTGGTCCCTTTGGAATTATTTGAAGGGTGCTTAGAAGGCCCCACATAGCTTCCCCATTGCTGCTGGACATCCTGTCATTCTGTAGCCATTATTTTTGGATAATAATTGCACTATGAAAAGAAAAGATATTTCTTTTTTAAAAACTGTGCGTGGTACTCTGAATATACAGAAAGCACCCAGCATTTTATTGTGAAGGAGACATCTTCTCTACTCAGAGCTTGGGAGCCTTAGGCCCCAGGAAGGAAATTATTTCCGAAAAGGTGGAAAGTATGTGGAAAGAGCAGAGGTCACTGAAAACAAGCTATTTAGATTCTACAGTTTTGCCTAGGGCTATCTCGATTCTGTGCTTACAGCTGGGTCTCCTATGCCCCTCCACTGACTCTGCCTAGATGAATAATGGATTGGGACCGAATGTTTAGGAGCAAGGCCTAGACTGATTGGGTGACCAGTGGTTGGAAACAAGTTACTAGGATGGGTGTTGACTGTCCATCCCTGGTGAGGGTCATCCTGCAGGTACCTTAGCTTCCCAGACTTGAATTGGAAAAAGACAAGAGTGAGGTGGCCCTTCATGTCATCTATCCACCACAGTCAGCCCCGCAGGATGCAAGGCCTGGGCGTAGGGGTCTGTCCCCCAGGGCCTAGAGTGGAGTCCTCCTCCCTGCCCACTCTTGCCTCCCAGCCTGCAATGCTTTTGCAATATGCCACCTCCAAGAAACTTGCAATGAACTGAAGATCATCCTGCCTGAGTCAGGGGCTGGAGGGGGTGGTGGTGCAGACATCCTCCGAGGAGGTTCAGGCTTCTCCATTGTGAGCCAGAAGCCTGGCATGCTGCTGTTATGACTAGTGTCTCTGGGAACCGCCCTCCCTAGTCCGAAGGCTCAGCTCAGGTCTGAGGCAGAGAGCGAGTGGGTGGGAAGACAGCATGTGCTTCCTATTGTGATTCTCCGAGGAGCTCTTGCCTCAAATATAAAACCTGAATCTAATCAGGAGAAAACATCAAGCAAATCAAAATTGAGGGACATTCTACAAATAGCTGGTCTGTACCCTTCAAAACTTTCAGCCTAAAAGACCAACCTGCCTATAAGATCATTTCTAGATCTCTGCTGAGACCTCTGATTGGCAGCTATGCTGGGAATAAGACCTTCCTTTCTGTAGGATTCCAGGACTCCCTGTTCCTACCAAAGCCCTAGATGGTGAAGCAAAACAAGGACACACATGCTACATATATTCCTCCTACCATCAAATGCAGCGATTCTCTGCTCTCATCATGGGGAGGTGACTGGCTGGCCAGCTCATACATAGTATTTTTCATGAAAGCAGTCTTTGGAGAGAAAGTGTTGAAATTCTGTACACACACATACACACACACACACACACACACCCATGTTGATAGGAATTGCCACCCTCGGCACAGCTTGCTCAAGCGTAGTCCTGTGGGAGCAGCCTTCTGGAAATGGAGAGAAGGGCACAAAGCCATGCCACCCCCAAGAAAATGCCAGATTGTCCTCGAGGAAGGTTGGCCCAGTTTCCCCATAGCTTCAGACCTTGACAGCTCTTTCCTAGGGTTTAGTTCAGAAGATGATGCTCTTCTAGAGCAGGACTTGTTCTGTGACCTTAGGTCTTAATTACCTCTTCTGCACAATGAGAGGGAGGTTTCTGTGTTCTCTTCTAACTCTAAAATTGTATGACTATACTAATAATATATAGTGGACTATAAAGATATATGTGCATTGAATGATATGTTATTGGTTTGTGATGTCTCCTATAAGGTCTGTAATTTAATATTGCTTGTAAAGCAATGGGGATGACTTCTGGGTAAGTCTGGGCATTTTGTTCATTAATCACACTTAGAAATAAGACTGCATTAAAGAGCCTTTATTTATAGCACGAGTTCTAGTCAAGTTATATACCCTGAGCAAAAGAGTATATATCATATCCCTATCTCTTTTACTCTAAAAAAGGACTGTTTATAAAGTGGGTGTTTCCGTACCCAAGCACCAGATTCTGATGGGATTCCACTATAATGTTCTTCACACATCTGGAAAATATAATCTTATATTCTCTATAAGACCATCATTTCTTGGCTGCATGAGGCAGACAAGTGGTTTTAAACCAATTTTAAGTAATAGATCTTTGTGAAAATTGAATAAAATCAATGATTCTTTTCTTCTAGAATGCCCATACATGCAGGATATTGCATACAATATCAGGGGCTCCTTGGGCCATCCAGCCGGTCTGAAATGCCAGATCGAGAATCCCTGCTGTACTGTTACAAATATAGTAGTTCCTCCTTATCCAAGATTTTGCTTTCTGTGGTTTCATTTACTTGTAGTCAACCATGGTCCAAAAATATTAAATAGAAAACTCTAGAAATAAATAATTCTTACGTTTTGTATTGCATGCCATTATGAGTAGCATGATGAAATCTTACCCTATCCTGCTATGTCCTGCTCAGGACGTGAATCTGTTTGTCCAGTGTGCCCACGCTGTCTAGGCTACCCACTCGTTAGTCACTTAGTAGCCTTCCTGGTTATCAGATTAACTGTTGCAGTATCACAGTGCTAGTGTTCAAGCAACCCTTACTTACTAATGGCTTCAAATTGCAAGAGTAGTGATGTGGGCATATTGTTATTATTGTTCTATTTTATTATTAGTTATTGTTGTTAATCTCTTATTATGACTAATTTATAAATTAAACTTTATCATAGGTATGTATGCATAGAAAAACACACAGTGTACATACAGTTTGGTACTATCTGAGGTTTTAGGCATCCACTGGGGGTCTTGGAATGTATCTCCCATGGATAAGGGGGGCTACTGTATGTTTAAGAGGATGGGATGCAATCAGCTATTTGCTCAGAGGTAGTTTGAAAAAACAGTTCCTAAAATCAAGTAATTTCAATGTTCAGACCCTAAGAGGACAGAAGGTAGCTAAGTCCTCTGTACCCTAAAAGCAAAACTTCCTAAGTCTGTTGCCACCAAGATACAGGAGCCCCTGACTAAGTCTCTGATGGATTTCCTGGGACATCTTTCCAACTTCAGGGTCCTCTTGATTTGGGGGCCTGGTCCCACTTCTTAAGGACCTGCAAAGGGTCAAGGTAGAGACCTGGGTGGCTGTTGGAAGTCACATAACTCTAGCACCCACCCATTTCCCTGGGGATGGTGATCTCTGCGTGGGTAGAGATCACCAATGGTCATACAGTGTGCCCAGCAGAGCTCCATGAGAAATTCCTACAGATTTGCTTCCTGAGACATTGCTGTGTTCTCCATCCCCCATCCACTGAGAACTTCCAGAGAAGTGCCAGAATAAGAGAGAGAGAGCAGGAAAAACACATTGCTCTGTAGCTTTAGAGTTTTCTCTGTCCTTTGCTTTTGAATTTTTGGTGTTGACCGTTGGCTAGGACCATATGGCTCTCTGTTGTTTTCATTCACGTCTCCTCTCCAGCTCCCCACACACGTTGGGACTGTTTGTGAGGCTCCTTTCCATCAGTCCGCCCAGCAGCATATGACATCTTGGGGATTTGCATTTTTTAATTTAATCATTAGCTTAATGTTTGGGGGACATTAGTCATAGGAAGTTAGTCTCCTTCATCCAGATGCGTTTTTGAAAGTTACAGCTCTTCTCTCCCCACTGTAATGCCCCCCTTGAGCGTGCTGTCCCCCATTTCCTTTAAAAAACACTCTGTTCTTCTGGAACTCTCAAATAAAGACATCAAAGCTGGAAGGAATTATTAATTCTAAAACTACATTTGAGACTTCCAGAGGAGTTGAACCTGGCTGAAGTTGTGGAGGAACTGTGTTGGTGTATGGTCAGGAAATGACTTAAATTTGATCTTCAAGGGCCTGAAATTGCTCCCCTGAAAAAAAAAAAAGGAAAGGCACTTCTCTTGCCTACAACCCCCTGGGGAGACCTAAGTCCAGTGCTTGCTTCCCTTTCAATGCAAATGAATGAACCAAGTTTGCTCTCCAGGCTTCTGGCCAACAGAACTGGAACCATTTTTGGAAGTTGGGATGCTTTTTGTGTTCTTGGGCTTTGTAAGTTTCTGGACAGATGGCTCTGGAGCAGAAGGTGGGGCTTGGCATGGGCTTTGGAAATGTTGACTTTAGATGGAAGGGAGGAAGATTATTCCAAGTAAGCAAGTGACATGAGCAAAAGCGTGAAGCAGGTACAATAATGAATATTCTGGGTTCCATGAATGCATCCTTCTGAATGTACGCAGGAGAGCAAAGTTGCTAAGCCTGGCTACAGCAGCTCAGTGCAAGGGCAGAAGGCTCTCTAGTCATGTTCTCTAGAGTTTAGGCTTATTCTGTGGGTAATCTAGACCCACTGAAAGCATGTGAGTTCAGGATCAAATCATAGTCTTAGGATTGTGACTTAGGGGGTGGTTATTGTATACCTGGTCTCATGGAAGTCCCCTTTCGGAGCTTTCTTTCTCAGATAAACAAAGGTCAATGATTTTGTTCTTGATAATAAAATTGTCATGCCCATATATTCACCATTCTTTATATGCTTTAGATCCCCCTTTCCATTTTGAATGTGGTTTAAGAAATCTTCCTGTAATGCTCCCCTGTCCAAGTTGAGCTGTCAGACTGCACTTGGGTTAAGCACAGAGCCCTGCTCACATTGCCTGGCAGAGTCCACACGTGGGTGGCCGTGGACAGAGTCAGCCTATGGAAGACATTCAACTACTGCAGTGCCCTGGGCATGGTCCACAGAACCCAGTTCTTTCTGCATCCTGCAACTCTTTCTGGGCCACACTCTCCTGACTCCCACAAGTTCTATATTTACCCCCTTTCTCTACTGGCCTCATTCTTACTCTGTCCATTTCCCACTGACTGGTTCCCCCACCAGGAAAAATATTCTTTGCTCACTCATGGAACCCAAAAAGTAACCTTCTCCTTATAGCTCACCTGCTCAAGATCCTCTCTACAGCTCTTTTGGACCTCATTATGACCTGAATCATCAATTCATCTACTTTCTCTCTGTCCATCAGCTCCATGTGTCACATATCTATAATAGCTTATTATATTCATAATTTATAAATACCCTTGCCACCGCTCCTTCCTTCTCACTTTCTGAGAAAACACACCCTCTACAGGAGCTCAGCATTGCACTGACTTTATGTGTGCAATTAAACAGTGAAATTTTGTTGGAAAAAAAAGGGAGTAAGAAAGGAAAGAAGGAAGGAAGGAAGAAAAGAAGAAGGGAAGGAAGGGAGGGAAGGAGGGAGAGAGGAAAAGAAGGAAAGAGAATGATCATATGACCAAACAGGATTTTTCTGCCATAATTTGACCTTCACCACCTTCACCTTGGCTTTCAGCATTGCATTCTCCCTATAACATATAGATCCAGCAGGCTTGCTCTCTCGCCCTCCACAGTGACCAATGCATCCTCTCCTCTCGTCCATCTTCTATCATCCCTGTCTCCCACCTCAGTGGACTACTAGGACTCATAACACATAGATAAATGTTTTATCTCTAACCTTATTTAAACATAACTTTTATTTATTTTGGTCTAAGCTGTACATTCAAGTAGTTCAAAATTCAAAAGTTCTGAAAGTCAACATTCTACCCTAGTTCTTCATACTTTCAGTTCTCCTTCCAATGGTCCACCAATGTTCTCAGTAGCAAAGTATGATGACACTTTGCTTTTTGTTTTTACTTTAACTGTACATCAGGGATAAATCCATTTCAGTACCTAGAGAGCATTCTCATTCTTTTAAATGATGTTATTGTATTCCATGACATGGATGTACTTTTAATTTATTTAACCGGTCTATTATTGATGGTTATTTCCAATATTTTGCCATTGTAAATTATGCAAAATGAATAGATTTATACCCACATCATTTTGCATATGTGTTGATATATCTGTAAAATAAGGTCCTAAAAGTATTATGGATAGATCAAATAGTGTGTCATTTACAGTTTCAATAGATATTCTCGTATTCCTCTCCAGAGATTGCAGCAATTTACACTCCATCTAGCAGTGCACAAGAATACCTGGATCTTCGGGCTTGCCACCACAGCATGCCACTTATCTTTTTTTTTTTTTTTTTTTATCTCTGCCCATCTGATAGAGGGGATCACGTTTCTCATTGTAGCTGTAATTTGCATTTCTACAGAGAAAATTGAACCCATTGGAGAAGACTTCTCTAATTTTATCTCCATCATAACCATATCAGATTCCACTCTGTGTTTTCCAGTTTCTACCTGTGACATTGAAAGAGATGTACCCCCTTCAGTCAAAAACTCCATATATATTCTATTAATAAATGTATTTTCTGGTCCTTCCATATACATTCTAGAGCTCATTTCTCCTTTCTTCTCTGTCAATGCTCTTCATTGGTGAGCACTTCTTACTGCTGCATCTTCAAACTTTCCCTTCCTACTAGATTCTTTCCATTGACTTTCAAGCAAGCATGAGTAGTTCCCACTCTTAAAATATTTTCCCATAATCCCACAATCTCCCTGCACTCACTATCCTAACTCTGTTCCCCAGCTGAGTCAGATCGGAGGTTTGTACAAATGCTTCCTCCTCCACTTCCCACCACAGTCATTCTTCAACACCCTTCATGGGTCTTTCTCGCTATGCCTTGTTGTTCCTGCAGAAGTCACCATTGGCCTCCATGCTGCTACTTTTAATGTTGACTATTCAGCTCTCACCATACTCAATCTCTTCTTAGCGGGATTTGTTGAAGTTGATTTCTCCCTTCCTCCTGTAATATCTTCTTCTTTTGATGTCCATCACACACACCCTCCTGGGTTTCCTTCTACATTGCCAATCACTCCTTCAGCCTCCTTTGCTTGCCCTTCTTTTCTTACCTGGTTCTTTCCAAGACCCAGGTATTCATTTCTGTTTTATATTCTCTCCCAAAGGAACTTATTTAACTCCCAGTGACTTATACACCAAATATGTGCAATAACTCCCAAATATTTATCTCTAGCTGCAACTTCTCTTCTGAGTTCTAGACCTGGATCTCCAACTGTCTGCTGTCTACTTCACATCTTCTGACGGATATCTCACTTGCATTTTAAATTTAAGATGTCCAGAGTTGAAATCTCTCTTCCTCCACACCCAAATCTTCATCTTCTTTAGTATATCCCAACTCTGTTAGAGGCACCTCCCGCCATGTGGTTGCACATGCCACTAATTCAGGCATTATCCTGGAAAGTTCCCACAGGCCCAGTCCCATATCACATATGTAAGCATTTCTGTTCTTTTGATCTCCAACACACATCTCAATTCCACCATGCTTTCCTGTTTCTGATGACCCTGTCTTCATCAAGGCTACAGCATCTCTTTCCTGGATCACTGTAATACTCTCTAGCTTATGTCCTATTTCCACTCTTGCTTGATCTATAGTCTATTCTCACAAAGCAGCCATAGTTTCTAAACACATCAACTAGGTAATGTTAATTCCCTTCTTAAACCATTTCGTAGGCTTTCTACTTACAATGAAATCCAAACTCTCCTTCACCATGTTATAACATAGACTTCTAGTGGCTCTCCTGATACCCATTCTTCCCTGCTTCCTGAGTAACAGAGTCTCCTGCTTACACAATTCCACTTCCCTACCTCCCTTGCAAACAGGCATGGTTATATAACAGATCTGGCCAAAGACATATAAGTGGAAATGTTGTCTGAGAGTTCTGGGAAGGGTACTTTAAGAAAGCTGACGTAGGGCATCCTTTTGGCCCTTCCTTCCTTCATACCTGCTACCTATCGCCTGGGATGCCAATGAGAGGGCTGGGTCCTTACTAGCCTTCTTGGATCATGATGGCACCTGTCAGGTGGAGGCCACTTGCTAGATGGCAGTGTGAAGAGACTGTGGAAATCCTGGCCCCGAATGCCATGAAGCTGCACTACTAGCCCTGGGCTGCCTATCTCTGTATTTTTTTTTTTTTTACGTGTAAGAGAAATAAGCTTTTATTTTCTTCATGCCACTGTGATGTTGTGTTTCAGTCCTGTGCAGCTGAGCTTAATGTTAACTGATATCTATGGCTTGGAAGGCCCTGCGTGGCGATCTGGCCCTTGTTTTCCTTTGGCCTCATCTTGTGCGCCTGTCCCCCTGCATCACTATCCCCTCTCTGCGCTGGCCTCCTGTCAGCTTCCCGAGCTCCCGGCCACCTCGGGCCTTCCCGCCCTTCTTCCTCCTGCCTGGAATCTTCTCCCCCTTCTTTGCTCAGCTAATTCCTGTCATCTTTCAGGTCTGAGTTTAAATGTCACGTGCTTGGAGAGGCTTTCTCTGATTCTCTGATCGAAATTATGTTTCTTGTTTCTCTTCTGCCACTCTGCTTATTCCTCCACAACACTGATTATAGTTTAAAATTCCATATTAATTTGTGGGTTTTTTATGTCTATCTCTTGACCGTGGCAAAACTCATGGCTATTTTCTTAGTGCTTATACCCAACACCTACTTCCAGGCCAAGCATACATGCAAATAGTCGTCAAATGAATGGGAGAAGATAGAGTGTGGTTCAGAGAGTGGAATCATGAGTCTAAGAGTCAGGGTTTTAGTCCTGACTCTTATGAGCTGTATGACTTCAGCCAAATTACTTACCTCTCTAAGCCTCATGTTAGTGATTTTTAAATGAGGTTAATAATGGGACATTCCTGAGGGGATTGTGGTGAAGATTCAGTGACCAAATAGAAATAAAGGATTCAACATAGTGCCCTTCTCAGAGGAAATGCTCGGTATGCGTTAGCTATTATTAATGAGTAAATGAAGGAATCAATGAAAACCCCAAGGTCATTGTTGGAGGTATGTTACCTGACCCAGAAAAGAAACCGGTGCTCCAGGAGTGGCCTTTATCTGCCGAGGTCACAGTGTCTTCAGCCAAAAGATAGTGGGAGTTGTTCGTCATGGGCATTTTGAACATTCACCTTGGCCTTTTTGCAAGGGCAACTCAAATGCTTTGCTCTAACAAGACCTTCTCTTGGCCTCTGGTCCTTATTTTTCTTGTTGCTACAGCACGTTGCCTCACTGACTCAGCACCTGCTGCCGAGGCTTCTGGGGTGCCTGTCTCACCTGTCACTGGGGGTACCAGTCTCCTCTGTGCTAGGCCATGTCTTACGTGCATACCCTCCCCTGACTAGTAAGCAAAATCCTTCTAGAAGTGAGATTTTAGTCTTACTTATCCAACAAGGTGAGAATCAAAACACCAATAAGTGAAGAATGTGGGAAGGAAGGGAGGGATTGGACTTCCTGTGTACAAACTCCTCCTTACCCAATTATTTCAAACCCTTGTAAGATTTAGAGACGCCACCTCTGAGTTTATTTTGGTTCTATTAGGGAAACTCCAAAGCCATGGTTTTGGAAAGGCTTCAAACATTCCCCAGATGAGCTGTCTTCCCATTTATAAGATACTCCAAAGTCCTGTACTTAGCAAGAGTGGAGCAGGACACACACACACACACACACACACACACACACACACACACTCCACTCTAGATTCAGTGTAATCCTGGCTTGAACATTCAAGAGAATACTTGAATAATACTTACCTACCTCACTGGGGTGTTGTTAACGATTAATTAGTTAATGTTTGTAAAGCACTTTGCAGATGTAAAGTGCTGTATAAGTGCTATGTATTATTATTATTAAGCAGAAGTTCTATGGTTTGGCTGAAAATATTTTTTGCAATCACACATTTGGCTGTAAATAAATCAATTTTATTTACAAGAGGGTTTTCCTTTTAGGGTTACCTCCTGGTTATTATCATTTAGCTAATCTCTTTTATTCTCTTTGGGGTTACAAAGAGAATTGCCTCTTCCTGAAAACTTCTGTCTTTGAAATAACTTCAAGAATAAGCTGGAAAAATGAATTCCCAGAGAGACGTGCCCATTTGCTCGGAGTGAGGCTGAGTGTGCCCTTGTTCAGCAAGAACTGCATACCTTACTCAGCGTCCCAGCATTCCTCTGAAGAATTCCCATCTAATTTAGCTCTAAATTGTGAAAAAAAAATGCATACAGAACAGTGTCTTGTCAAATAGGTCAGTGGAACAAGTTTGCTAGATTTGATGACAATAATAATAGTAATAGTAGCAGTATTAGGGATTGGGAGGATTTGGGTTTTTATTTCCTCACTTCTGTCTTTACTCTGTCTTTGTTCTTTAGAAGTGTATGACAAAGGTGGGGGTGGGGGGCCGAGGAGGCAGCAAGTGGCTTCCGTGGCACAGCAAAACGCAAACTGCCCAGTGAAGAGCAGCCTTAATGAAGTAGTAAACTGTCTCAGTCCATAGCAACCTGCAAGTAAAGTTCTTTCTTCCAGTGCCCGAGGCAATTCCATGGGAGTCACGCTGGATCTTTAATGAACTTAGTAGACTATAAATCAACAAGGGATATGACACCAGGAAAAGGGATAAAAGAGAAGAAAATCAGACAAGGAAGATTGCTGCTGCTGTTCCTTACTAAAAAAAAAAAAAAAAAATCACACTGCGGTTTTGATGGACTATATTCTTTGGCATATTCTTGTTTTTTTTTTTTTTTTTTTTTTTTTTCCCCAAGTATGGCTGGGCAGTAGTTATTTTTAGCAGGGGCTTAAATTGTCCAGATATTGGATCAGTACCACACAAGGGTTATATCTTTAATGTGTAATTCCAGGGTAGGTGGGAACAATCAAGCTGAATTACTGACATTGTGAGGAAATGAAAAGTCAAACTGCTGACCATGTGCATTTTATATTATTTAATTAAAAGTAGATAACAGTGCATGAATGAACCACAAATCAGATAAAAATGGCAGCATTTTCTCATATTTAACACTTATTTGACTTGTGGTTGTGCAACAATTTACCAGAACAGGTCCATGATGTCTCCAAATAGAAAATCAGGAGTGTAATTAAAAAATACTGCAGGGAAGAAGCAATATTAGCTCCAACCCCGAGCAGAGCTAATCGCAGCCACAGTTCTTGACAATGTTATTCCTATTTAATGAGAGTCTCCTCTGTTTCTTTCTTTACCTTGACATAAAAAAGGAAAATCACCAGAATTTTTCTAACTCCAATGTTTATTTTAAATATACAGTGTGCCTTTTATAGAAATAAAGAAGGGGAGGGGTGGTTTATAAATTCTTGGTGTCAAGATTCCCGATTTCTTTATTCATTTTACTGAAGTCTCATTCAATGGCCAATGGTCAGTCATTCCAAGCCATCCCTCAGGACAGAAGGCTAATTCACTGGACTATCTTTAGAGGTTTTAGTTTCATCAGATGAGCAGTTGTGGAAATGTCCATCTATTGTTCTTCAGTATCACGGGAGTGATTATTCTTAGGTTGTGCAGAGGATATTCTCAGGGAATCCTGTCTCTTCAGCACCCATTCCAACGTGCCTCATGGTCAAAGCTGAGCATCCTTGCACCTGACTAAGAACAAGGCCACAGACAGAGGTCCTAAGGCTTGACTGTCACTGCTGGGCTCCACTTGACTTTCAGACCAAATGGGGAAGACTTTGGTACATTCTGTGCTTTCTGATCTTCAATTGTTTCATGATTCAGTAAATTCATATACCTTTGTTGATAAAAGTTCACAAAAATCCCTCTCTACACCTTGATTCTTCTGTCAGAGAGTGAGAGCTAAGTACATACATATATTTAATGATAAATTGCTGATCATTATTTGATATTTCAGTACCATTTTATGACTTGGATTGGGCAAAACCCTGAGGTATTTCTGCATTAGAACCTGGTCTAATACTGCCACTATTCACTCTTCCTTTAGTTCTCACTCAGGATAAATCACCTGTTCTTTAGATTAAAATCTTGGAATTTTTACCCTTCGCTGCCGAAAACTCAAGGAACACATTTTACTGATTTTTACTTAAAGGTTCTTGGGAACCAGGACAAAGAGCTTGCTATTTTATCAGTAGAGAAGTTTTTCAATTCATAGGAAAAGGAGAGGTTTAGAGGCTGATAATTGTAAGTAACAAGAACCTAGATCATGTTCTTATATCCTGAACAACCAGATGGAGAGAGTTGCCCAGGGAGGGAGGTGACCAGTGGAGGGTCGTGGACCAAGTTGGTTGGTTCAAAAGACTGAGTATCTGAGTTAGCATCACAGGTGCCACTAGGGGGTGAGTGAATTTAGGAAACTGGTGCTATCAAGTCCCAAGATCAATGTGAGACTAATCACAGGAGCAAGGGGAGAGAGAATCAACAGCAGAATTGGGTGGGGCATGTGGTTCGAGAGGAGTTCAGAACTAAGACAATTTAGTGACTGTGGAAGAGAAGAGTTTCATTCCTCCTGAAATATTGCCCAGTGGGCATTGCAAGAAAGATGATGGCAGTTTAGAGGACTTTTAAGAAGTGTGGCAGGAAGTAGGAAAAGGAAACTAAGTCAATTTTGTAAAGCAGTGGAGTGTACTGAAATCTCCAGTAGGAAATAGATCTAAACTTGGTTTGAAGGTAAAGGACAAGCCAGAATTACTCCATTTCTTAGATCCTTAGACATGCGTATTATAATGTTTTAGCATCTCTAACATTGGCTGGCGTTTCACAATTAATGGCATCTTGGATTTTAAAATGCGGTCTAGCACGAAAGGTATGAAGGCCTAAGAAAAAGATGGATCTCTGGCTACAAACAGTGTTCTGGGGATGGGAAGAGCAGAGGCACACTGTGTGCTTTCTACTGCTTATTGAGTGGGAATATTGTGAACATCACCCTTTTGCCTATCACCATGATTTTTCAAATGAAGCTTTTGGAAGGTCTCACTCAGCTGCTAGATCTCAGCTTCCTCTCCTCTGACACTGTCATTCATTCCCTCTCTTTTTTTCTATGGTGACTATGTTATCTTCTATCTAGAGAAAAGTGAAGGTGGTAAAAGTTCAGCTTAAACGTCAGCCCCTCAGAGAGGCAGGCCTTCCCAGACCACCCCAAAACTAACCCTTTATTCTCATCACAGTACTTATACTTTCCTGACAGTTTCTTATTAATTTGTTGATTGATTTTGTTTATGATCCATATTCTTTGCTAAGATGTAAGCTCAATAAGCATAAAGGTTTTGTTCACAAGTGTCCTCCTTGCTTAGAATGGAGCTTGGGACCTAGCTGATGCTGAATAAACATGTGTGGACTGAATAAATGAATATATGACCTTGAGCAGGGCTGAACTCTTCCCTGGAGAGTTAGGGCTCCCTGGAGTAAAATGAGTGTGACATCCAACTGAAGCGTTTTAGGGTGTTTTGTGGGTTCCTCTGCATTTCCGATATATCTTTTTAATGGGATCAAAAACATCAAGAACCATGTGCTTCTGGGTCTTTAAGACAGCAACCCCTAAAATATAGCTTGAGACTTTCCAGAAACTTAAATTAAAGCCTCCCCATCTCCTTGTCTGGGATTATGCATGCTGATCCAGCTTCAAATCAGCCAGCAGCTATTATTTACCCTAAAATTAAAAGGCAAGAAAACAACCTGTCTTCTAGCAAAGAGACATTCATGAGAAGTTTTGGTCTTGTTATGTTGGCTCTTGTCTTAGTGATCTATATTTATAAATAAATATAGATCTATATTAGATCTATATTAGATCTAAATATAGATCTTAGTGATCTATATTTATAAATAAATATAGGTTGTAAAATATCTCTTACATGTTTTAAAATAGATTTATCATTAATATTATGCTAGTAGCTACAATTACCAAGGTTATCACTTCAACAAGTTTAAACGAGCTGGAAATACTATTTTAAAAAAACTAACCTACCTCCACATACAGACAGCTCTCAAAATAGCTCATGTGTTACCTACAAATGGAGATCGTGCTAGGAGAAAATGTGAAAATGGACATGAGTCACAGAACTAAGATTTAGTTTAACCTACATTAATCCCTTGAGTGAGCGTCACATTAACCTCTTTGATTTTAGCATATATAGACATACTCCCATTATGCCCTCATTTCAGGTTAAAAGCAAAATACAAACAAAACCTGTTAGCATTCTGCATGTGTATGATGCAAAGTCATCCAAGAATCATTAAGGAATGTCTTTTGCTAAATGTAAAAGCAATTGGAAAGGCAGGTGTATATAAGAAGGGTAACCCTTACCTGATCATATTAGGGCCACCTCGATGCTGTCAGGGATCCTTGTCATGCTGGGCAAGAACTGTCCATCATCATCTTCAGTGAGATGGTTCAAGGATGAGGCTTGCTACTCATAGATGGATAAATGGTGAGAGTTTATCGTTCCTTCATTCTGAAACCCCTATCTCTCTTTTTTCTGCTTCGTGGGTGAACTTGTCCACACTGGAATGACTCAAGGTCTCATTCACTCACTAAGCTTTCGCTGAGCTCGTGCCCCCTGGCAGGTGCTGGGCTGCATTTTGGGAATACTAAGGGGGAGATCCTGCTGTTCCCCTTCAAACAGCGCAGCCGTGTCTCTGGCTTTCCTGACAGTATCACGGCCATGTGAGCATGAGGCTGGGGCGTCTGAGTCGCACGGGAAACAGAATCATCCTGTGCCTGGACGTTTTTTTTTTTTTTATTTTTATCTTCAGGCTATTGAAAAGTGAGGTAAAGACCCAACTATCCAGTGATTGACGGAAATTTCCCTTTTTGTCTAAATATTTTCATCTCGAATAGAAATGATGGCTGGAGTTGGGCCATTGCTTGGATACATTTTGATTTGTTTAAATCTACAACCCTGCAGGGTGTCTGCTATTGTCTCCATTTTAGTATGAGGAACCTGAGGTTTAGAGAGGTTGCTCTAGCTTCCTGTGGTGGTTGTAACAGATGATCACAAACTGGATGGTTTAAAACAACAGAAATGTATTCCCTCCCCCTTCTAGAAGCCAGAAGTCTGAAATCAAGGTGCTGGCAGGGCCGTGCTCCCGCTGGAGCTTCCGGTTGCTGGTGGCACTCCCTGGCTTGTGGTGGCATCGCTCCCTCTACCTTCACGGTCACCTGGCCTCCCTCTCTGTCTGTGTCTTCTCCTTTGTGTGTCTGTCTTACAGGGGTACATGTGATTGCATTTAGGGCCCATTCAAATAACCCAGGATTTTTCTTCTCAAAAGTGTTAATCACATCTGCAAAGACACTTTTTTTTTTCCAAATAGGGTAATAGTCACAGATTATAGAGATCCGACGTGAATATCTTTTAGGGAGCCATTTCTCCGCCTGCCACGAAGGTTAAGCCTCTGTCCAGGTTACGCAGTTGACAAAGTGGAGTTTAACTTTAGAGTTCGTTCTTTGAAACCTTCACATTGACTCTTGGAATACATGTGTATCTGAGTGATGATGAAGTCTTCTATGTAATATATGAGTAGTTTCAACCTAGAAATCTAGAATGAAGAACTAGGATGTAGGTTGTGTGAATAGCAGTTCTCTCTTATCCTCCCGATCCATTCAGCCAGTGCCGATGAGTATTCACTGAGTGCCAGGGTGTGTGCTAGCATGGAGAACCACTGCTGAGCCCAAACAACCACCGTCCTCCTCCCAGGCTCACCGTCTAGTAGGAGGACAGAGATAAACATGAAATAACACACGAGTGAATGCATAGTCACCAGCTGAGAAGGTGAGACATAGAACATAGAAAGGGAGACATAGAACAAGGAAAGCTGACCCAGGCTGAGGAAGTAGTGTTTGAGCCAAAATCTGGAGGCTGAATACGAGTTGACCAGGTGAAAGAGGAAGATGGCAGGGAAACACAAATTTCTCAGAAAAAGGGAATGGCATATGCAAACGCCCTGTGGCAGGAGAGATTATTAACCTTTTAGATACTGAAACGAGGCAGGAGGGCTGAATGAGACAGCTTTGTCAACACGAGCACTTGTTTCTAGGTGTAGTTGCTTGGGCTCAGAGTAAGGCTCAATGAACTCTCTGAGTTGGTAAACTCTTTGAGAGCAGGGAATGTGTTTTGTTGATCTCTGAATACTCAGGCCCAGCATGGTGCCTTGCACAGAGTATATGCACAGTGCTAACTTGTCGATTGACTTAATGAATAAATGAACGAACAGATTAGCCCTGACCTTACCTATGCAAGATGTTTGACAAAGCAGATGAGATAGACATTGTCCTGCTTGCCAGGTGTCCCCTTTCTAACCCAGGTGGTCACAGTGTGGCCAAGTACATCCTGGCCATGTGTTACAGCCACATGATTGCCCCGTGTGAGCAAAGGGCTGGTGAGGGAGCAAGGAGTCAAAGCTCTTTTACATACAGTTGTAAAAGATCTGGGAAATCTGGGAAGGTCATTGGCCTGAGGAGAGAAAGCCTAGGAATAAAGCCTGCAACGGCTTCCCCACCCTCTGCACAGCTGTACGCCGGCCACAGACAGGGCCCACTGCATCTCGAGGCCAAAGCAGCGGCACCTATGGACTCCCTGCCTCCGTGGAGGGGGCTTTTCTAGGAGGTAGACCTGTACCTGCTGCTCCACCTTTTAGGGCACGGCATCTTAAAAGAGCTGGCTTTCAGTGTTAAAGAAAGGGACAGGCCATGAAGGTGTTCCCACCCTCCACTCTGTGCTTTTGACCCTCCCTGTTCACCACTCATGGACCAGGCTGTCTCCTGTTAGAAGACATGTTTGTGGGATACATAACTTTTAGAAACACTCATTTAGCTTCTTTATCCAAAGAGCTAGAAAGGACAAATTTCATTTCTATAGAAAACCCACTTGAAAGGACACTGTCTCAGAGATCGCCTCAGAATTCATGATTAAGAGTTCTCCTTGGGATAAGGAGAACTTATCCTTATCCGTGTGGCTAAACAACTGTGTGGTCGTGACGGTCTAGCCATGGTAATAAGACGAGGGGGAGGAAGGCCCTCAGAGGCCATGGTGCCACCACTTCAGACAGAAGCTCATGGCGTTGACGAGTTGGTTGCTGGATTCTGCAAACCACACGTGGTGGTGGTGTGTGTGGGGGGTCAACTCAGTGGTTGGTATGATTTTTTTCTATTTCTTCCTAAACTAGAAACTCTATGCTGACCTGCTGCCTTGGACTTTTAAGACACTCTTTTTTCTGTTCCTTACTATTTTCCTCCTTTTCTCATCCCTTTCTTTTCTGATTGTTTCTTTACTCTTGAGGCAGTACGAGTGCTAAAAATGGACAGTGAATCAGGGGAGCTCTCCACCAGGCTCTTACACTCAGCAGCTATGTGGCCTGGGGCATGTCACAGAACCTCTCTGGGCCTCAGCTTTCTCATCTGTAAAATGGTGCCATAGACTCCCGGCATGCCCTGAAGCTCCCACTGTGGCCTCCAGATCTTTCTCGCCTCTTCTTCCCTCCCCCCCACAGTCCATTTTTATCTTCTCTGCCCTCAAGGCTCTCATCTTCTCTTCCTAATGGTGTCATTCACTTATGTCCCTCTTCTCTTCTTTCCTTTCTCTTCTTTGTTCTTGTGCAACAAGTGGAGGACGAGAAGTTAGAACTGGTGTTTATCCTTTTGGGAGACTCATGGAGAGATTTCTAAAGCCCAGGGGATTAGATAGCCATGGCCACACGAACAAGAGTTTGCATCTCCTTTGTTGGCACCATCAGCACCCTCATGCCACAGGCTGGGGGGAGCCGCGGCTGCCAGAAGGTGCTGGTTCCTGTTCTACAGGGGATTCGGGTGGGAGGGGAGACTTGATGGCTTCTCTTTCCCCTTGTGTATCTGTGCCCTTATTAATCTTCCTCCTGTGGAGGGTGTGGTCCCCGCAGCAGCTTCTCAGAGGGCGGCCGGGAGCTTCCCCGTCTGTGTTCCTTCACGGGGCCCCAACTTCTCCCCCGGCAGCATGGCGGATGGCATTGGATAAACTCACGGGAGACTCTCTCCTTTCATCTGCTCTCGCAGATTACACCTTCTTTTTACTTTGTTTTTCAAAGACAAGACCACCTCAGAACATGGCTTCTTCCAAAAGAGCATTTGGCAGCTTTCTTCTAAGCCCGAGGGGAGACTGAGAAGTGGTTTCTTCTTTTTCCTAATACAGGTATTAAGCTGACTTAATATTCACTTACTCTGAAAAATCCCACTTCACAGAAACATTTTTTAACATGAGCCAAAGCGTTTCTCCCTAATTCAGCACAATTGCGCCTGGTTTATATCCATTGATGTTAAATGATTTCCCGTTTAATATCAATTGGAAATGGCTGATTTCCTACCCCAAACAGTACTTAATGTCAATTATGGCAGGCAGGGCAGAGCTGTTTTTCAATTAACTACGGCTCTCCATTTTGTTTGCTGGCGAGTGGTGCAAGGCACGGCGCACACAGCCACCTGGTGAAATGGTGACAGAGAGGGACTCGACACTGCATTCGCTGCTCGTTCCTGACCATTGGATTTGCAGGTGGCGATGGGGAGGGGGCCTACCTTGCCCCCTTTCTCCAGGTTTAACGAGAACTACTTTTCATCCGAGAAATGTCTGGTGTGGGGATGACCAGAACTTGTTGGGAAAAGCACAACACTTCGGCCATAAACAGTCTTGCCAGAACAGAGTTCACAGAGACTTGGAACAGGTGTGGACTCAGGCAGAGGATGTGACTACAGTGTGGGATTCCCTATTTATTCCCAGACCATGGGTGTGGGTGCAGGTATAGGGCTGAGATTGGCAGCTAACGTTTACTGAACACCTGCTGTGGGTCAGCGACTGTATGTTATTTTGAATCCTCTTAATAACCTTGTGAGAGACAGTATATGCCTGTCCCCTAGATGCCCACATCTGAGGCTGATAGGATTGCCTAACGCCATGGAGCTACCCAGCAGCTGAAGCTAGAGTTCAAATCCAGGACAGGCTGATTCTATCTCTTGGACCAGGCTTCCTTTCTAATGAAACGGAGGGGTGACGACATCCCTGGTAATTGTACATCATCCTTAGGGTGATGCTGCTTAGGAGGGGAAGGGGAGCCAATAGTTTCTTTTTCCCTTAGTGTAGAGTCCAAAGGTCTACACACTCTTTTCTTTGTGCTGCTGCAATCCCTTCATGACACCTTGTGCTTTCCTCTCGTGGGAAAGCCTTTTCTCACCCACCTCTCAGGGACAAGCTTGAGTTGCCCCCGAACCTCTCCTTGACTGCACTGCCCACCGTGGGCACGCTCCTCGGAACACGTAGAGCACTTTGCCTTATGATCCTTGGCTAACATCTTCCACTTATGGCTGTGGAAAACTTCCTTGAGGGTAGAAACCATGCCGAGGAAAGAACTCTGGGTTCTTTGGGGGCTACTAGGCCTGGCTGAAATCTAGATGTGTGATTCCTCACCTCATTCTTTGTTCATTCAACCAAGATTTATCAAATGCCTGCTAGGGGCTGAGCATTATGTTGGGAGCTATTGATGCCAAGGAGCTTATATCCCTGTGGGAGGATCAGGCAAGGAAGGGAGAGCTTCAGTGGAGTATAATAGGCACTATGGGATTGCCCAGGACAGAAGCACTTAACTTAATGGGAAGGGCAGGTAGAGGAATCAGAGAAGTTTCTGTGGAATGGGCATCTGAACTGAGTTTTGAGGAGATGGTTAAGCACTAGTAGGTGGGGATGGGGGAGATGGAAGCCTGAAGGAGTGTTTTAGGGCAGGCGACAGCAGCTGAACGGATAGAAATAACACTGCAGCTTGTTGGTTACTGAAACTCTTGAGTCTCAATCCTTCATCTACAACCTTCATCATAGGGGTGACATAAGGATGGATAATAGATGCATCTACGGAGTTCTTACTCCTGGGCTTGCATTGTTATGAGCTCTTCACTTGTGCTAACTCACTGAATCCTCGTAATGATGTTATGAGGTAGGCATTCTCATCATGGTCATTTTATAGATTAGGAAACTGAGTCACCGAAAACAACCAAGCTACTAAGCTGTGCAGCTGGAATTTAGACCTGATAGTCTCGCTTCTGAGGCTAACCTCTTAGCCATTAATTTATGCTGTTTTTTATTAATAAATGAGTTGATGCATACAAAATGCCCACTGTAGTGCTTGGATGAAAATAATCAGAACAGTTCTTGCCTTGATTTCTTTACTTGTGTATATATATATATATTTTTTTTAAAATGTTCCTCTTTGGAAGGATAAGTTCTTTCCTCTTCAGAACACCACCCTCTTTGGTATGGGACCGTGCTCTCTGTGCAGTGATCCCTGCCTCGCGCCAGTCACATACTCTTTGGGACCTATTCCAGTGCTGTGCAAATAGAGAATGCATGAAACGAAACAAAACAAAACAAAACAAAACACAGGGATAAATTCTTGTGCAGTTGAAGGTTGCCAGTGAATTAGGAAAAAGTGAAACTTCTTATTTTTAAGAATTATGAGGCATTGGAAAGCAGAAGATTTCTTGTCTGGATATTGCCAAGTAGACAATACCTCTTTTCTTAGGTATTCTTTCTAAGATGGTTGGGAATGAGCCTTCTGGGAGGTTCTCTTGAATTTTCCGACTCCAGGCTAGCACATTACTTTTTTAAAGGTGGTTCAAGGGCCATACTTGCTAATATAAGTTAAGCTTCTCATCCTGTCCAGCTTATTTGGAGTAAATATCAGATACTAGTGCATGGGCTAAATCCTATTGGTTGAAAAATACAATGTGTTGGTCGGGCGAGGTGGCTCACGCCTGTAATCCTAGCACTCTGGGAGGCCAAGGCGAGCAGATTGCTTGAGGTCAGGAGTTCAAAACCAGCCTGAGCAAGAGCGAGACCCCGTCTCTACTATAAATAGAAAGAAATTAATTGGCCAACTAATATATATATAGAAAAAATTAGCCGGGCATGGTGGCATATGCCTGTAGTCCCAGCCACTTGGGAGGCTGAGGCAGGAGGATTGCTTGAGCCCAGGAGTTTGAGGTTGCTGTGAGCTAGGCTGATGCCACAGTACTCACTCTAGCCTGGGAAACAAAGCGATACTCTGTCTCAAAATAAATAAATAAATAAATAAAATACAATGCATTCTCTGAGTATTGCACTGACTAAAACTTGAAGGTGTACGTATAGTCAACAGTAAGTTTATTGTATATTTAAAAATAACTAGAAGAGTGGGATTAGAATGTTCCTAACACAAACAAAAGATAAATGCTTGAGGTGATGGATGCCCCAGTTACACTGATTTGATTATTTCAGATTGTATGCCTGTACCAAGCATCACATACATCCTATAAATATATGCAACTATTATATACCCATAATAACTAAAAATAAAAACTTTGAAAACACGTAATTAAATCAGCTATAAATGTTAATTTTTTATTTTAGTGTAAGTTTTTGAGTTTAGAATTAACTTGAAACATTAAAAAGGAAGGAGAAATCTCAGCACTGTGGGAGGGCTGAAGTGGGAAGATCACTTGAGGTCAGGAGTTCAAGACTAGCCTGGGCAACATAGTGAGTCCCTGTTTCTACAAACAATAATAATAATAATAATAATAAATTAGCCAGGAGTGGTGGTGCACACCTGTAGTCCCAACTACTCTGGAGGATGAGGGAGGAGGATCACTTGAGCCCAGGATTTGGAGGTTGCAGTGAGCTGTGGTCACGTCACTGTATTCCAGTCTGTGTGACAGAATGAGACCCTGTCTCAAAAAGGAGAGTGAAAAGGGATGTCCACAGGGAGGAGGTGGGACTCAAGAGGCCCTGTATAACTTACTGAGCCGGCACATCATTGTTTACAAAAATGATGCTGTACCAGTGATAAACACGTACGCAGCCATTTCTAGCCTAGACAAACAAATCGGGTTTTGCTATTTGACTTTAGAAAGTATTTATGGACATTATTCCATCCATCCTTGCAGTATCTCAGAATGCCACGAGAATAAATATCTTCTTCAGCTAGAACGAGCTCAAGGTCAATGCCCAAAGCCAGACCTTTGTGCTTCTTTTCACCCACATCTGACTCCTAAGGCTTGTCCCTTGCCTTAGTGGAAAGGACTCTATTCCAGCATGGGGCTTGAAGAATGGGCATGAGGGGAGGTGTATGAAGAAATGGGGAGCTTTGAAGGAATGCCTACTATGTGCCTGGTCCCATACTTGGCAGGCTTTGAACACATTCCTAGTCCCTCAGAGGCAGCCAGTTCTCTGAACCTGACCAATTGCTCCTCTGACTTCATATTTACAAGAATAGGGGGTTATTATGCAGAGAATCCCAGGCCTTGCCAAACACACACAGGTATTTGGCATGAACGGGGACATCAGGTCCGCATCATTATATCCACCTCGCAGATGTGGTGGAGAGACAGTCTTGAGGTCCCTGGGCAGAGACGCTTGACATTTGGCCCAGGTCCCTCTTTGGTGCCTTTAATCCCTCACCTCCAAGGCTACTGAATCCACCTGCTAATTAGGGCAAGATACAGACAGCAGATGAGAAATGTGACTTTTTTTTTTTCTTTCGAAGCGATTTAAACCTTTGGAAGGTACACAAATGTAGCCCTATTATTCAAGTTAATTTACAATCCCTCCCCCATCCACCACAAGGAATTTATGAACCTGGAGGAGCTGGAAGTCCCTTAGCAAAGTAAACAAACTGTAACTCAGGCTTGCACACTTCCAAGGATCCTCTATCAGCAGGTTTTATTTTCACACCAGAGGTGAAAAGATAATTTGGTGAGCCACACTTCGTCTCGCCGAGAGCAGCAAGAGGCCGGCGTGGGATGCGGGAGGAGAGGGGCTCAGGAGGCGGCCGTCTGCGCTTAACACGCAGCAGCTGCCCTCGTCCCGCTGATGGCAGCGATGACAATAGGAGCTGGCATTGCCGAGCTGCCACCCTGTGCCAGGTGCCATTCTAGGGGTGTCAGCCTCACCACGTCCCTTTGGAAGAGGCATTGTTATAATCTCCATTTTACAGATGAGAAAACTGAGGCTTTTTAGAAGTTTGGATATTTTTCCACTAGAAACAAAGTCAGAATGTGACCGCACACACTTTATCTACAGGAGGGACATTATCCGAATGCAGAGAATGGATCCTTTGGTGAGGGGACGCGAGGAACTGGCCTTGTGATCTTGGACAAATCCCTTCTCCTCCTCTGACATCGGTTTCTTTATCTGTAAAATGAAGGGGGGCAACCGAGGCAGCTGGTGTCTAGGACCCGTGGCTCTCCGTTCCAGTGCCGCTGTGATTCTATAAACCGGGGCGGTCAATCTTTCCCTTTCAACCCCTCGTCCACCCCCGCGCGGGGGACAGCAGTGCTTCCCTCCCGGACGCGAGAGGCACTGAAAAGAAAGTTGTTTTCTGTATGTGCCGTGCACCAGACGACCTTGATGTGATAGACTATGGGATCCGGTGACACTGCACACTCAGTACTATTCAACACTGGGCCCGAAAGGGAGGAAGGAATGGATTTATTGACTTGCGACTTTGACTCGGGCCTGTGTATCAGGCCTGTTATTATGTGGAATGATTAGGCTGCAGTGGCAGGGACGAGTTAAACTAGAACAACAAAAGACCTCCTTAACCTTTACCTGGACATAAGGCCATTCATAACGACTTGCACAGTTTGGAAAACCGAGTCTGTCCCGGAGCACTCAATACTTGAGCAGCCCCAGCAAATGAGCAGCAGAGGGGAAGATGGATGGGCGAGGGGGAAGGAATGTAATCCAATTCTGCATAGTCCTGTTTAGAATTCTGAGTTCAGGTCTGTGTCAAAAAACAGCAACGGCTTAGAGATCATCATCATTTTCTTTGGCTTGAAAAAGGAATTTGAAACCAGATACAATGGTTGCTCGCTGAGAAAACTTCCAACTATTTGTTATCCACTAGAGCAAATTATGCTGTTTCTGAAAGATATTTTCCCTCTTGAAGGAACCATGTGCCTTCTATTAATGTGAAAGGAACTGGATACATGGAACTTTCAAACACACACACACACAGTATCCCACACCCAGTGTCACACACAAGGTCTCCTTGAAAAGCTAAAATAGCTGCAACAATCTCACGCTTCTCTCTCTTCTGAAAGATACTTTCCCGTCCAGCCCGGCTCCCTGGCTCAGTCTGATAAGCCATGTTTTTGGTGGACTGGCTATCGTATTCATCATTGCAAAATCTTGGGCAGGATGGGTTTTTTCAGATACCTTTCTCTAAATATTTTGAGTTTTAATGGAGCTGGATATGACACAAGAAATAGAGCATCACAGAGTATTACAGCTTGAGGAGACCTTATCCATCACCTAACCTAAAGGTAAGCACACCTTTTCTTTAAGGGGCCAGACAGTAAATATTTTAGACCTTGCAGGCCGGTCAGTCTCTATCACAGCTACTCACCTCTACTGTTGTTGCAAGAAACCAGCCATGGACTATACATAACCAAACGAATGTGGCTGGATCCAATAAAACTTTACTTACAGAAACAAGTGGCAGGCCGGATTTGGCCCACAGGCTGTAGTTTGCTGACTGCTGATCTAACCTATTGATCACGTGATGGGGACTGGCGCCCAGAGAGGTAAAGAAGCTCACCCGGGCCGCCTAGGCCAGCAGGCAGCAAAGCTAGGGATGGAGATATGTGGATGGGAATTGGACACTTAATTCTTGGGTTCCTGGTCTGGAGACCTTAGTGAGTCCAAGGAACCCATTAATATTTCAAAGCATTTTATTGTGATTTAAGTTATAGCATAGAATGTAGAAGCCATGCTTGGTTAGTAGAGGCTGTGGCTGGGGTGGGAAGGACCTTAAATCCTTTCCCTCACTGGGGCTCACGCTTAGGCAAGCCTGCCTGGGAGACTCAGTGGGGCTGGTTCTGACAGATGCCAGATTGCAGAAAAGGACAGTGGGCCTTGTGAGAAACACCCCCTCCCCACGGGCATGTACCCATACAGGCACGCGTGTGCACATACCCGGGGCAGAAATCTGGCAGGAGTGGCCCAACTCAGCCTTAGCCTCTTTACCGGGACTATTTGGCGAAGGGCAGTAGTTCTGGGACAGTGAAAAGCTCTACAAAACCCCTGCGGTCCTGGTCATCTGGGGGAACCCATGAACCCAAGCCACAGAAAAACTGTGAAAAACCAAATTACATTAAGTCCTCACTTAATGTCATGATAGGTTCTCAGAAACTGGGACTTTAAGCGAAACACATAAGGAAACCATTTTTTTTTTCCTCATAGACATTGTAACATAACTATGTTGAAAGAGCCATCACTGAGGACCTGCTGTACCTTGTTTTGCTTAAAGTCACGGTATCCAGGAACCTATCGCCTACGTTAAGTGAGGACTTAGTGTCCCAGGAGCACATGCCTCTCTGCAGGGAGCTTCTATGTCCCCCACAATACAGCACAGTGGCAAAGAACATGCGTTTCTTTTCTGGGTGGAGATTCATGGGATCTGGAAATCTGGAGTGAGGCACCAGGTGGGGTCCCAGCCGAGAGAGCGGGTACCAGTGGGCACCAAGCGGTGATAGTGTTACACGTGCATCAGTGTCACCACCCAGGCACCACCTGCAGAGCACAGCCGGGCACTGTGCAGACAGACAGACAGACGCAAGATGGCCAGAACACTTTGCAGGCAGCACTGCGTGCTGGATGTTGCTTCTCAGGAGCAGGCACGTGGATCAGGCTGTCCTGCTCTCAGTGGTTTTAAGTTTGAGCATTTGGTTAAGGTACTGAGTACAAGCACTCTCTGTGGCAGGTTTCTGTTTAGCCCTTATGATTTGGGGTGATACTTTGAAATCTTGTGGCTGGTCTTGTTCCTCATAAGCCTTTCACCAATGGTTGTAGCATCTATTGGTAATCTTGGCCTGAATCACTTATTTCATTGTGCACAATATCATTTACCAATGGAGATAAACTACAATTCTCCTAATAAAGCTAGGTGAGGCCTTCTTTTCTTTTCCCTTTACTAGTCACTCTTCCGAGGAAGTAGCTGGTCATACCACCTCCAATGCTGGGAAATAGAATTTATGTTTTGTTTGCTTTGTCCTGTTTGTGTTTGTTTGTATCACAATAAACTCATGGATTTTTATTTGATCACCATGTTACAGAATATTATTGCTTTTTCCGATGCACAAGCAATGCCAAATTTGGCTAGTGGAAGCCCTTTGAGCGGTTGCCTGTGTTCTTTCTGCTCATCTTCATTGGTTTTAGTGTGCCTCTTTTCTTTCTGGAACAGTAAGATGTTCCATGTTCACCTTGTATTTTCCCTGCTCCAGATCTGGAAATAGCCATTTCTGTAAGGAACTCTGGTCCTATGTATAAGGAGTGGGGTTTGTAAGTAGATCTAGGCACTGGGATGCTTGTGTTTTTGAGGCATCATTGCTTTTAAGTCATTTCTGTGGATCAATCTATCACTAGCTATCATTCAAAGGTAAGCTTACAGGTTCTTATTAACTTATTTGATTTTATATGTGTGACCTTTTTATTCTTATATTGAAAATATTGGTTCCTAATAACACTAACATATTCACTTATTTGCTTTATCCTACAATCTGTCAAACATAGTTTCCAAATTAGTTCTAATCGTTGTTTGACAGACATACGGACGTACCCAGATCCCCGTTATTCCATAAAGGTCTTCCAAGTTTGAAGTGTTTTCTTCTAACTCGAATCCCTCCATCCTGGTGCCCCTGTGCCTCAGTGAGACAGCCTTTCCAGTTGGCCGGGCCCCGTCCTCTCCCTGCACTCCCCGTTCACAGCAGCGATTCTCATCCCGGGTCTTATGTTAGAATCTTTAAAGAAGCTTTAAAATAAGAGCCCTTACCTGATCCCTGCCCTTAGAAATTCAGATTTAATTGGTTAGAGATGTGGTCTGGTCAACAGTGGTTTTAAAACTCCCTGGGTTGAGAACCTCTGCTTTAAAATTTAAGATTCATTGAAAGAGTCAACACATTTATTAATTGTCACCTATAATCAAATGTTTTTTGTCCTAATGAAGGAAGATCTTTCTAGTAAGCCTTCTGGTAAAGTTAACCAATTAAGCAAATAGAAATATGGGATTCCCAGTTGAGTTTGAATTTCAGATAAGCAATAAATATTTTGTATAAATATGTCCGAAATATTGCTTGAGACATATTTATATTTAGCATATGTATACTAAATATTTTGGTTGTTTACCTGAAATTCAAATAGAACTGGGCATCTTGTATCTTATCACCTCATCTGTCAAGTCTAGTCTCTGAGAGCTCAAGCTGGGGTGTGTTGGGGCTGGAGTGTGTGGAAAGAGGGAGGGCAAGACTCCAAAGGCTAAAGACAAACTGCATGGATTTGGAGAGACAACCTGAGGACAAACTTATACCTAAGGGTTTGGGGAAGCATGGTGGGAGATGATGGTTATTTTGCAGATGCAACTGCAAGGGTTTTGAGCATGGTCATAATGATGTAGGAAGATCTAAAAGGATTGTCAGTTCATCAAACATGTACTCTTCTAATTCCTACTATATAGGTACTCCTGGGTAGGCAACAATGTGAGACAGAGTGATGCTATTATGGTTATAATGTATTTTTGATAAAGAAGGAGCTTTGAAAGTTGGAATCTGGGAAATGGTATGGATCAATGTTTCTCTAAATTCAGTGTTCATGCAGTTCACCTAAGGATCTTGGGAAACTGCAGCAGATCTGGATTTCTAAGAAACTTTGGTTGATGCTGACTTTTCAACTGGTCTTCTAGTCATCTCGTATGGTGGATAAGTGAATGGTGTAGGAGCCAAAGGAACCTGGTTCAAGTCTTGGTTTTGTGACTTTTGATCTGTGTGTCCTTTTGAGAGTTACATAATATTTCTAAGGCTCAGTTTCCTCTTCTGTAAAATGATATTAATTATACTAGCAAATAGGGTTGATGCAAGGATTAAGTCAGATCATGTCTACAAAGTGCTCACGATAATGCCTAGCATATTGTAAAATATGCAATTAATATTTGCTATTTTTATTACTATTAAAAGTAATCTAATACACAAAATGACTAGATGTCCTGAAGCATATGCATTTTGGTCTATTTGGAGTGTAGGAGAGCCAACTCAGTTCGACACGATTTATTACACAACATACAAAGTGCAACAGACAAAAAGGGTGGCTGTTATCTTATTCAGAGTGGTACGTTTCTTCCTATGGACAAAAAACAAAACAAAACAAAAAACAAACAAAAAACTCCACATCTTTTCCACAAGGGGACAACAGAATAATATCAGTGAATTCCATGAGGGAAATAAAGTTGTAAGAAATAGAGCTGGTATAGCCTTGAGATCTGAGAAATAACAGGTGAGAGCAAGGCAGAAGTCAATAAATAGAAGAACCAATTGAAAATGTGCAACACTGCTGGGTTACTTAGTGTAAGGGACAAACGGCCTTGCATCATTTCATAGCCACTTACTGGGAGCCAGTTTCCTAAGGAAAGTTAGAGATGACCACAGCAAAGGTGGACATATGAGGACAACAGAGGTCACTTAAAAACATGGGACTCCAGACATTTGATTCTGCATGGCAAAGGCTTTGTTTCTTGGGGTTACCTTATGATTCCCATTTTATAGGGATAAAAATATGGCTGGACCAAGAGGGGCTGGAGACCTGTCACCAGTCTTGTGAGCATGGGAGTGCCCAAGCACAAGTGTCCGACTGTAGCATGAGTTTTCAAGTCAGGCAGACTCGAGTCTGTCCACGCACTAGAGGGTCGTGGCCAAGAGAACCAGCTCCAGCGTCAGGCTGCCCGGGCTGAAGCCCACTTTTACTCCATCCGTCATGTGACCTTGGGCCAATGACTTAATTTCTCTGTATCTCAGTTCCTCATCTGTAAATGAGGATAATAATATCTTTCTCATGGCATTAGTTTAAAGTTGAAAAAGTTTAAACTGCATACAGTGTTCAGTAAATAGCAGTTTGATGAACAGAATCTTACTGATTCCTGATAACTGAGAGGTGAGTCTATTTTTGTGCCCAAGCCTGGAAGCACAAGGATGAGGCTCTGCAAATAGCCAGGAAGGAGCACCTTGTCCCCTGGTACAGCCCAAGAGGGCAGGGGGCAGATGTGTGGCAACTTGAGCTGGAGAGAGCTGGCCAGCTGAAGTTGAGCGAGAAGTAGACAGGTGCGGATGAGGGTGCTTACAGGACCTAAGAGAGACATGTGGGGACATCATGGCATATGCAGCCAGATTGCTGCTGGGGTCCCCAATCCCACCGGGACCTGTTAGGGACCAGGTTACAAAGTTCTACCACTGCCCTCAAGGTGCCCCCCAGTGGAAAAATTGTCTTCCATTAACTTAGGAAGGGGGGGGGGCAGCACAGCAGGAGGTGAGAGAGAAGCTTCATCTGTATTTACAGATGCACCACCCCCCACTCCCCCACCGGGAAACAGTTGTCTTCCATGAAACCAGTCCCTGGTGCCAAAACTTCAAGCCAGAGGGGGTCTTCATTCTTCTGCAAGGTTTAGGAATGCAAAGGCTGTATTCTGGTGGGTTCATCTCTGCATCCTCTGCGCAACGTGTTGCATGTAGTGGGTGCTCAGTGGGTTTTTTCTCTGAGTGAATGAGTCACAGAAGTTCTGCCCAGGGAGGATAATCCCCGACCTTCTCATCCGCTCTCCCATTTTACTGTTGGGCACTTGGGCCGGGGTGTCTGGTAGTCACTGGGGTTGGCACAGGCTGATGCCTTTGAGTGTGTCTTAGCTACACTCCCCTGGGAGAAGCTTCTGAGCACTGTATTTTGATGTGTTTGGCCATTCACAGTCAGAGGTTTAACCTCTCTGTCTCGGCCCTGTCATGTCGTGATACACCAAACTCAAGCTCTCTCAGGTGAGGGTGAATTTGGACCAGGGTTGTTGTCATTCCTCTGGGATGCTAAGCTAGGTCAAGAACTCTCCTTCCCTCGATGCCTGGGAGTACCTCTGTGTCCTCAGTGGTTCTGAGAAAATAGCTCTTCCAGAAAGAATAGACCCAGGCCCCAGTCTCTTGGCAGCCAGACTGGAGGGAGAATGTAAGCTAAGCCTCATCCCTTCTCCCTACACTTTACAAACATCTCATTCTTTATTTCTCTCCAACAACATGCGATGACCCTTTGGCAAGTCCTTAGTGCTAAATTTCCTTTTTATGGAGGCAGCAGTAAAAACTCGAGGGCCTTTGATAGGCAGTGCTGGGCCATAGTACGGATGTAAATCACCTGAGCATTGGCTGGATTCGGTTGACAGATTTCTAGATTCAATGAAACTTTCCTTTCCCAAATAAATCAAATTCTGACCTATGAAGGTCTAAGCTAGGGAACACTTCCAAAGCGTCTGAATTTGGGCTGAGGTTGGACATTGTCCTATTTGGGTGATGGGCACAGATTTTGTAGTGAGCATGAAGGGAGAATTCACTAGGTAGAGTTTTCCAAATTTCCCTTTTGCTTGAGACTTTTGGAAATTTTCGCTCCTGGTTCCTTAAATGAAATGAGATGGAGAACACATATAAAGGAAGTTTAGTCTTGGAATAATCATAGAGAATTTAACCCAAGCTTTGGTGGTGCAGAAGTGTGTGTGTGTGTGTGTGTGTGTGTGTGTGTGTGTGTGAGAGAGAGAGAGAGAGAGAGAGAGAGAGAGAGAAAGAGAGAGAGTGTGTGTGTATATGTGTGAAGCTCTAAACTCCGTGATCTCTTGACATTTCTCCATAGCCACAAAAAATCAACTGAGGCTGGGCCCTTATAAAGGATTTGTATGTGGAATACTACTGGGAAGATCTGCTTTTAGAAGGACTTGGGATTTTAGAATTGTTCCCAAAGTGTCAATTATCTTGCTGTGACCTTGAGGGTCAGAGGTACCTGTCTATTTGCCTTTGGACTTAGTTTTTCGTTTCAAATGGCATATTATTTCCATTTATAAGCCAAGTTAGTTCCCACAAATCTGTTTACTATAGAATTAAAAGGACACTAGGTGTGTCCAGAAGGGGTCCTGCAGGAAGGCACCCACCCTACCTCTCACCTGCAGGGGAACCATCCCAAGAGGAAGTGTTCAGCTTCCCTGCAGCCAGGTATCAGTCAGGTGGAAGACTGCCTGCCTCAAGGTAGCACTGACACTCACTAATGGCCCAGTTATCACAGAATAGCATATTGCCATTAACAACTGATTATACACATTATTGGGTAGCTCACAGCTAATGGGACCTGTCATAAGATCTCAGAAGACTGGGCTTATGATCTGCTGATAAATAGATATGTGGTACACGTGGGTCAGTCATTTCCTTGTTAAGAAGGAAGGAGGAAATGAAGTGACAGCTTTAGCAGACCCACATAGACCATGCTACGTGCCTGGCTGGAGTCTGGCATCAGGATGTGAGGCCTGGGGGTGGGCTGTGGTGCAGCAGGGCCTGTCTCCATTCTGGTCCTGCAAACACAAAGGGTGGATGTGGATAAAGCAATGCCACAGAGATTTTTTTTAAAGTGCATTGGAACTTCAACATTCCAAAGGCAGGTGTTCTCCTCCTAGAAGCTCCCTTGGGGGCTGGCAACTCTTTCTAGTAGTGTTGCCTTTACCTTTTTTGGAATGTTTTTTGGGGTAGTAGTATATTCTGTTTGAGTGTCCTCAGTTGTATCAAACCTTTGAAAGAGTAATTTGCAAATGGGAATTAGTGAGAATGAGGGTATCACTGCAGACCACTACTGTGTAATTTAAGCAGTGGTTGAAGTCTATTGCCCATCCTGATCCAATTATCCAAGGTGATAGTAAAGTAGATCTCACCTTTAGTCTACAAATGTAGATAGGCAGCATTATTTTATTTAAATCAATTAAGTCTGATTTAGTTCAGGCTGATGAGAAATGCAATGTCACTGATTTTGGTGGAGGGTGAAGGATGAAGGCGACTCTGGAATCAGTCCACCCTGGGGACTGTTCACACTAACCTGTACGGGTTCCTTGAAGTGTGGTGGATGCAGTGCTTTGCCAAGGCCAGGACCTTCTTTGTCTAGGCTCAGCCCCTTTAGTGTCACTATGCGAACTCCCAGCCAGAGGCCCATCGCCTCCCCTGGGCATTGCAATAGAATCCTGGATCCTCACTTCCCTCCAGACCTACAGTCTACCAATCCCTACTCAGTCTTGGGAAATCTCCCATCCCCAAAGCACCTGCTTCTTCCCTGGTGCTTCCAGGAGAGCAAACTTTTGGGAGAAAAAGCCAGGTAGGGACTTTTCTACAGGCAATGTCTACTTTCAGACTTTACAGTTCGACCTCTGTGGGAACCAAGGAGGGGGAAAAACAGTGAGAACAAAATGCACAATGGTGTCTTGGCACATTATACCACTGTGACAGTGATGGTGATGACAATAATGATGAAAAGAGTGATGATTTATGTCAGCATATTGCTTTACGGTGTCCAACTATTACCATAGGTCAGGAAGAAAAGATAAGGTGCCAAAAGCAAATGAACACTCAGAGAAGTTTTGTGAGTTGGCCAAGGCCACACAGCAAGGGTGGTAATCCCAAGTCCTCATTTGTTGGTCCAACATCATTTTCTCTGAAGGAGGCCACATGTTGCCCTTCCCTGTTTGGTGAACACCAGCAGTCTTCTGGGAGAAAGTGACTGGAAGTGACTTAGAGACAGCCGGGGTCCTAGGCACTTAACAGAGGGGATTCTGAGACTTGCTAAACCGGCAAAATTTCCCTGATCTCTGGACAAGAGGGGGCACCTCGTAGGGCAGACAGAACTTGACCCCCTGCCACAGGAGAGGGGTTCTCCTGGAAAGGAAATAAAGTTTATTTTGGTGTTCTCACCTCTCTGCATCAATTTTCCTAACTTTTCTGCTGCTCTTTTCCTTATACCAGGATTAGCTGTTTACTTAATTATTCTGCCGGTGGAAGTAGTTAAAGGTTGGACAGACAAGGCAGGAAAAGATTCTGCTAGAAGGAAAGAGAAATGTTCTATTTCTTTCAGGAAGACACAGATTTATTTCAGTTTCAGTAGCTCTTATTCAAATTCATCAGAAGTAATTAATGAAAGCTAGAAGAAGGCACGCACACACACACACAGACACACACACACACGTTCCTAGGATTTTTTCATTCTTACTTGAATTATGTTGAGCTGTTTGGTCTATTGGTTCAGTACCCCAAGCCCAGTGCAGTATTGTCATCCCTTGCTTTACAACACAGTCATTATATCCCTAAACCACATTGTGATACACAGTGCCTTCTGTTTACGACTCCCGAAACTCCCACTCCATATATCACCTGCCATAAAACCCATCAAACTGCTGCTACTAAAATGGTGCACAGTGGTCTACGCAGGAGCCAGGCAAATTGTGTGATACCCTACTGTGGTTAATGAGAGTGAAAATGTGGTTAGGATTTTATTCAGGCGATGTTCATTTGCAGGGCCATTGTAGTGAGATGGCAAAGAAAGATTCTTTTGTTAACTTGAATGACAATATATTTTCTATTGTATGGAGTGGCTCAGTGCAGAGTTTGCCAAGTTATTTGTCAGTTGTAAATAAGTCAAACTGTGACCTTGAACAACTAGATTTTGATTGCTTGGGGGTCTTGAAAACTAATTAATATACTGAGATTGTTATATTGAGTATTGGAAACCTGTTGCCAGATTTTTAAGTACAGTGATGTGATTCAACTCTAAGAATTAATACCAAAAAAAAGTTAAAATGGAATATCCTTTTTCTTTAGAATAGATAGAATTTATTGTGTCTTAAGCCTGGGGGATTTTTCAAAAAGAAAATGGAGGATAGGAGAAAGGGCATTGTACTTTTTGAATTTTTTGCATTCTCCTGAAACCTGCACATATGCAGAAAATTCTTGTTATATCTACAACCATCACTAAGTCATGGAGAGATATGTAAGGATCTTCAAAAATAAGAGCAATTAAACATGGCTTTGTTCTTTAAATCATGTTAATTCAAAGGAATTCTCACCCTTCCCCATACCCTCTTCTCATTTCCAACTTAAGAGCCAAGACATTTTTAACCCAGAGGAAGGATTATATAAAATGGTTCCATAAATACAGGTATTTTACTCAAGGAAAATAACATAAACTTCTCTCTTATTAATCCATGACCTGCCTTATTGCCTTATTGTTTCACAGCTCTTTCCTTCCCCTGGAAGCAACTGACCATGTGGCATGGAAGACATTTACTGCCGATGATATTAGAAAACTTTCTTCCACCAGCCTTGGTCCACTCATGTAAACTTGAAAAAAAATTAACACAGTATGTGCATAGCACGTCTGATCTCATTAACTCATTAATCTGTCACTGAGAAAAGAGCTTCCCCAGAGCCCACCCTGGGCAATGTCATGGAAGCAGAGCTTGTCCCTGGCACGTTCTCGGCTCTCTTTTTTGATCTTCTTCACTGCTCTCCCCTGGATGATGGGGACCTGGAGCTGCCCCCATAACAGCTTTGCTACGGTTGCAAAAGCTAGCATGGGTACCCCACCAAAGCCCAGGTTCTCTGCTTTTATGTTCTTCATGTGACTCATACACAAATGCTATGAGGTGGTTTCTAGAGTATTTCCCACTTTTCAGATACAGAAAAGAGAGGCACCTATAGAATAAATAATTTTTCCAAGGTCAGTTAGGTAAGAAGGGACAGGACCTATCTTTTTCTTCTTCCTGCTCACCTTCTCCTGGAGCTCTCTCCACCCCCTTCCCCTTCCCTAAAATGATGCTCTTCCTGGGAATCTCATGCAATGGTCACATCAGATAAATCTTTGAGAAGACGGCATTCAGCCTACTTTGTAAGTATTGCAGGCTGGCCCTAGTCTGCAGCGAACAGATTTCCCGAGAGATTCTTATCTCTCTGTTCATACCTTGGCAGCCATAATCATGGAATGAAGTGGAGCTAATGTTATCAGGAAGGACTCAATAGGAACTGGAAGAAGTCTCCCACCCACAAAGCTTTTGTGAGTGATACTGATAAATTCCATGTAATTTCCGGAGGCTTCACCCATAGACTCTGACACTACACCACTGTATATCTGAGGCAGACTAACCATGCAGATAGACACAAAAGGGTAGCAAAGGAAGAATATGGTTTCCCATGGAATGACCACAGACTAGGGGGCAGGGTTTTCAGATTGGGCCCCTCTGTGGTCTGTTCAATTTCTTTGGGGGAAATCTGATTTCAATTGAGTCATATTGCTTTAAAAAAATTCCAACTCCAAACAGCACCACAAAAAGGAAATTAAACTATAAAAAGTGCATTAAGGTAAGGGTAGGGATCTATGTTACTGGCCCAGAAACAAGTCAAAATCAAAGTTAAGAACAGAACCCGTAAGTTGCTCTAGTTAGAGATTACAGATGCCACCAGTATTTACAATTGCTTGATGTAACGGTGACCCTTGCAAGGAATATTGACATCATCAGCACAACACTTAAGATCTGGGAATCTCCTAGTACTTTATAGGCATCCCTTGTTTTTTTAGTTCTTGTGGAAAATCAGATAAAAACAGAGAGTACCATTGTCCAAGCCACGTGGATAGGAGCAATCCAATCGGAAATGCACATTCAATATGGGGGCTTAGTGACCATGTGGAGGCTAGCGAGGAGTATTGTTGGCTCTCAAAAGGCTTGGATGTATTCTCTCCTTGACTCAGCCCTCCCATACTTTTTAATTCATGTTTCTGGTATTAGATGTCTTCATTAAGATAGGCATTTGAGTAAAGAGGGTTATTTATATTCTAGCCTTGGTGGTGCCACTAACGAGCTGTGTGACCTTGGGCAAGCCACTTATCCTCTCCCCCACACCTACTGTCCAAGGCTATTTTGAAGATCAAGCAAAGTAATCATGTGGACAGACTCAGTAAAGCACAGAGCACAAAACAATTGTATTAGCATTGTATAGGCAAAAAAACAAAACAGGAAAAAAAAAAAAACCGAATGAAAGACATAATTTTAGAAGTTAGGTTGAGAATGGGCCACAGTGTTTTGCAGGCATGTAAATGTAATATCAAATTTAATACAGGTACGGTTGTGCCCTTCCTAATTATTTCTTACACCTGGATGTGGCTCATGGGAAAATTCTCTCAGAGGCCATGCATTTAGGGTCTTGTATATTTTTAGGTTTCCTTATTAAGTAGAAACCAGAAGCCTTTTTATGTCTCCATGGGGACACCTCCAGAGCTTGTATCAGCAAAAAAGAAACCATAACCTGAGGTGTTGGGGTTAGGACAGAAAGCCTGAAGGGCCTCCACCCCAGAGAAATGGGAGACCATTCCATCCGGCTGGCCTGCTGTGCTCTTCTCCTGGACAGGGAAAGTTCGTTATGTTTAAAAGGAGCTGTGCCTTTTAAAAGGAAAAAGAGTTTAGAGGGGTGTGTGTATGTTTGTGTCTGTGCATGCATGCCTGTGTATGTGTGTGTGCTGTGTTTATAGACATGCTCTTGATAAAAAAAATTTGAGGTCTCTCCATTAGCAGTGGGAAAGAAGTACCTGAGAGGGAGAAGGAAGGCTGAATATCTTTGCTGGATGAAAAAAATTGTTAGCTAACAGATATTAATCAAGCACCTGGAGACACAGAGTTTCGTACCATATGTTATCTGTGATATTCCTCCTCTTTTAAAAAAGGTTGGACATAGCTCTGTTTTTTACTCTCAACTGCTGATTGTTTTTAGACTCACCAAACCATTCTTTCTGATGGTGAATCCATCACAATTATGCACAGTTTTAAGCTGGATGCTTTGGGGTTCAGAAGAAGCCTGAGTCAGGGTTACTGACCTGGAGAAACTTAAAGACTGGTCAAAGAGAAGAGACTGATTGCAATGAGAGAGCACAAAGTAATAGGATTTGCGATTAAATGCTACATTAAGTGGCAAAGACAGCCCATGCGTTGAAGGTTCATAGAAAGGAAAATTTCAGTTTGGGAGACACAGGTGGTTGGAGTTGAGGGGGTAGAGAGGATTCCTGGAAGTGTGGGGCCCAAAAGTGGCAGAGAGGTGTGGGTAGAATTTGGAGAGACTCACCTCCATAAACACCTTGGTTCTGTGAGCCTGGGACCAGCAGAGGGAGCACAAGGTAATAATCGGCTTTGGTTTGAGAACTTGACTGTGATCTTTGGAGCTCAGGGAGAACAAGGCCGTGAGTAAGAGAGTGTCATTCACGACTATCCTATCTTCCTTTGTTTATCCCTGATGCCTTTAAAAAGCCTACCATGTCTTGCCCCCTGCCTCATTTGGAAAATCTGTTGCACAGTAAATGCAGAAACAAACCCCAAACCAAACTAACCAAAAGAATTCAAAAGCAAACAAATACAAAGTAGACAAGAAAAACACAACAGCATTTGGCTCTTAATTGTCCTTTAAAACAACTTCAGTCCTTTGGCCTCCCAATTCTTTGAATAATCAGGTAATGTGAAAAGCTCACAGAATATTACAGCTCAGAGACCTGTCACTTTAATATTTTCTCTGCCCCGGGAAATGGGCTATTTAACAAAATTCAGCAAATCAATGACTGTTGGAAAGGAGCTTTGGGGGGAACTAATGCGATCTTTATAAGGCTTCAGTGGTGAAACATGCATTTAAAAAGCCTGCAGCCTCATGTTTATTCTCAGCAGAACTTTATGTTTCTAGAAACTTGGTCAAATATGGCCATAGTTCTGTTCAAGGGAAGCTCCTGCTTCACTGAGCTGCCTGTGCCTGGTTTTCTATGGCCCACCCCATGAGTCTCCCACTAGTTCAGCAGAGAACAACACAACTCTGACTATCTCAGGGCCTTTGCACATGCTGTTTCCACCCGAAGTCCCACTCTCCGTCTCTGACCCAACTGTTCCTTTGTCTAGCAAGTTCCAACTCAGTGGTTCAGCATTCAGAGCTCGACTCAGTCCTCATTCTTTCAGAAAGTCACCCATAACCTACAGACTAGGTCTGTCTGGCATACAGTCTCAAGGCCCTCTGCACTTTTTATTCCTAGCACTTAGCAATGTTTGCGATTCCACGTGTATTTTTGTGATGATTGCACTCACCATTCTTTACCTTACTAGACTGGGAACTCCAGTTAACTAGACTGTAAACTCTGTCCTTTTTTACACACCATTGTGTCCGCAGCAAGAAGTATAATGCCTGGTACCTAATAAGGCTCAGTAATTGCTCATTTGTTGAATGAAGAAATACAGACTTAACGAATGATTGTCAATGTCTAATCGCAGGTGTTGTAGTTTGCTAAGGGCTATGGGATGAGAGAGAAGAAGTAGGACGTAGGGAAGAAAGGACAACAGGATCAGAAGAGCTTTGCAAATACTGGGTTTTGAAGGGAGGAGGGTGTGGCAGCTGGATGTAGAGCTGGCTGAGGTTCGTATGGAGACATTTGACCAAAAATGTGTGGATCCCTGCCTCGTGCCGCAGGGAGGATTAAAGCAACGGCTGGAGTTCAATGTAATAATCTAAAGAATATGACTGGTGGTGTGAGTTATTCCCCATTTACTTCCCAATTCCAAATCCATTTTATATCCTTTATGCCCTGTTCTGTGCCCCAGGAGGCTGACCCTGGCTCCTGGTTGCATTTGGCCAGTGGAATTCATTGGCAGGCACCAGTGGGAGGGAAGAGAGGGAAGATTCCCATCACCTCTCTTCCTTGAGTACACATCTCTGGGGGCTGCTGTACCCCTGCCTCACCCTGCCTCCTGCTTCCTGGCCCTCCTCCAGTGGTCCAGCGTGTGCTGATCTCAGGACACTATTTTCTACCTCTGTCCCATCAGCCTTAGGGCCTTCTGCCACCCTGAGTCTCCATGTGCTCCTCTGCCTGATCCTTGTCCCTTGTTTGTTCCCTTAACTCTACCTAAAGTCTCCCCATTTGAATCGTCTGGAGACCCCTCCCTTTGTCTCCTGCTGGGACCCTGATTTTCTTTCATTTACTTTCTCCAGGTGAGGGCACGTGTACTCATATGTTGCACTGGTACAATGCTAAGCACTAGGTCTGCCTGCCAACAGGCAGCGTGATCAACACTGGCCATTTGTCCAGATCCATGTTAGAAATATTCTCTTTATTTCTGGCCAGCACTTTGGCTGTTAGGTTCTTGGCTCTGTCAATGGAGGGAAAGGCATCTCTTTCTTCTTCTTCTGTGTATGCAATGACTACATGGTTATCAATATGATCCCAGACCTAAACTGTCTGACTGAAGAAATCTGACATAGAAAACCCCAAACTGACAGGGGCACAGAGAACAGAACCATTAGCAGGCAAGAGTGCTTATTAGACCCACAGTCTGCAAAATTCAGGTCACCCAAAGGTTTTGAACTGAATTATTGCACTAGCTGCCTCAGTTCCCTAATTTATTTTGCTAGTGCAGAGCCTGGGTCTGCACCCCTTCTCTACCCTCACCCCTGCAAAAAAAAGTACAGCAAAGTAGAACAGGAAGATTATAGGTGCAAGAGATTCTTTTCTGGTTCCAGTCTTGTTTTGATGTTATTGGCTAGTTAGATTTTTCTCCCTAGACATATTGAACACATACCCCTAGATCTATAAAATGTCCAATTAAGAAACCAAATGAAAGTGTTCGGAAACCAACTCAGTTACGCTGATATATAATATAAAGACTTTAAAAAGATAGAAGAGAATAATTTAAATATGTTTTTAAATTTATGATATAATATTTCTCCTGATACTCCCCTCAGCCAACCCCCTGCCAGATACCCCAAGCAGAAAAATACTAAGAGTGAGTTTTCTAAATTAGGAACTGAAAAATGACCCATTTATAGAAAATCAAATGCTATCTCTCTCACGTTTTGCGAGTACCTGAAGGAAATATACAGAGGACTCATTTTAGAATCTGCCAAGGAAAGGGTCAACGCTTGATCTGCGGAATCCTGTTCACTAAGGAAACCTTTCCTTGTAGCATGGAAGGATGGAACAGAAGGTGCAGGGCCTGGATCCTGCCTTCGTGTGTGCTTAATGGGACCAGGCTGGGACTTCACCCAGAACTCCATGTCCTAAAGAAAGGGAGAGATCGTGTCAGGGATTTAAGGTGGAATAAAAACCTGATTGTACTTATTCTAATTTTATTAGTTTCCTTCATATCATTTTAAAGAACAATCTTGTATTATACAACTTGTGCTTGTCTTTAAATAGATGCAAGAGTTTGTTTGGAGGCTCTACTATTGTTTCTCTCGCATTCCCGAGTGGGAAATGCTGCTCAGAGACCATTGCCCGTAATCCCAAGGCTTCAGAGGAGAGCTGAAGTGGCCACCACCGCACTACCTGCGTGCCTGCCCTCCGCTCCGCTGATTCTGTGATGGAGATAAACACAGATAAATATAAGCTATCTGGACTGTGCTCAGTCGAGCCTCCAGATATTTTCCTTAGCCGATTTTCCTACCCTTTCCTTGCTCAGGAGGTGTATGGTTAAAGAAAAATTAAGCTTTATATCATTGGTCTCTGGGTATATATGGTATGTAAGGGACTATTTATAGGGCTGATTTATAGGATTCCGAGAGAGAGAGAGAGAGAGAGAGAGAGAGAGAGAGAGAGAGAGAGAATGAATGAGCACATGCATACCTGGCTTGAAGGTTCAGAAATATCTCCTTCCGTGCAGAAGGTGCCATCAAGATGACCCATCCTTGTTTCTTCTAGGCTAGGCCAGGTTAGGCTGGTCTTCCTGTTTCACACTTTCATGGCTCCTGGGACCTTGATAACATGTCTTCCAGTTGTGATTTTACATTATTTGATTATTTGATTCATGCTGGTGCCCCTAGATTGTAAGCTTCTTCAGGGTAGAGACTGTGTCCTTTTTGCTCACCATTGTACCCATAGGGTCTTGAATGGTACCAGATAAATTTAGAAGACAGTCAAAAATATTTCATGAATGAATGAGTGAGCACTGAAGAACAGGTGGAAATGGGAAAGGGAAAGAGATTCTTCCAGGTGAAGGGAAGAGTTTGAACCATTGCCAGGCCTAAGTGGTCCCAGGTTAACCCTTAGACCATTTATGAACATTAGAAATGGCAAACTGCGTCCGATTCTCTGACCAAGTGACTACAGAGCTCATCGAGAGAAATTGTGACAGCTGCATAGAGTACCTCTCACTCCTCCTTAGTCACTCAAGAGGGTTTTATCACCCCTGATTTGATGTAAACTCTTCTTGAACCTAGTAGGTGCTCATCAAATATTTGAGAGCAGAATTAGGGCATGGATACGTTTACTGATGTTTTCTGTCCTACAACCTTTTGGAATAACAAGCTATCATTGCCTACCCCCTACCCCCTCCTGCTTCTCACTTAAGCCATGTCTTTATGCTGTGAGAAAAATGGCGCAATATGGGGAAAAAAAAGCAGGGCATCTGGTTCACCAGATATGCATATGGCCACAACATATGGCAAACCCAGGGCATTTGACCATCGTGCTCATTAGGATGTGCCGGCAAACCGGATGCCGCGCGCTCACTGTGCCTGTGTCGTTTTTCTCTCAGCATGCCGACCTGGTGTTAATCATCGGGACACACTTGCCTTTGAGAGCAAATCAGCTCCTCCACTCCTTTCACCTTTGATTTTTTTTTTTTTTTTTTATCTAAAATTCCCTCCCCTTTTGTGTTTACTTTCAATTGGTCAGTTGCCTTCAGACTCCCAGGATGGTCTTACTCTACAGGTTCCACCAGGAACATCAGCAAACCCCACTACTAACAAGAGAACACGACAACAGCAGCTCCAAGTCTTGTCAGGTGGGTGGGAGGAAAACACAAGGTTTGTTTTTCTGAAGGCATTAAAAAAAAATTCTCTATGTCTCAGAGAGTCTGGGATAATCAACTTTGCATGAGAAAAGAAAACCCAACCTACCTTAATCCCCTGGTTTCTACTCAGGGATTGGACAACTTCAAGAAGAGGAGGGCCAGGGCACCCCCACCCCAACCTTGGCAAGCAAAACAAAACAACCGGCAATTCAAAGTATTCAGAGTGGATCAGTCTTTAAAAGCTGGTGAACTGCTCATTCATTTGTGTGTTTGATAGGTTCCCCGTATGATGTTCTGGCTTCAACCTTTCTAAGCCGGTTTTATGTTTATATTCCCCTCTCCCCACAGAACTCCCCTCCCACTTCTCTAAGGAAATTCCATTTTTCAGTTCTCATTGGCGATTGGAACACCATTCATTTAGTATATTTGCATATTCCATTTTTGTCCAGGTTGCTCCTCTCCTGTTGCATTTCTAAAAATGAGAAATGAGATCAAAACTCACATTAACCCAATGTCATCCCCTTTGCTCTCCATTCATTGCTATCCTTTGTTTACCATCTTTCAGCAAATTTTCAATCCATATGACAATACTCCCATCCAAATCAATTAGAACCAGTTTCACAAAATAGACTTCCTGATGCCCTCTGTCAATCTTTCCCTGAATTCCAGCTGTATACCGTTCATGTACATTCCCTTATTGCTAGATACACATTATTCCTTTTATCTGCTAGTAACTATCAAAAAACAGTAACAAATTTGTCCGGAAGGATTTATTCTCTATGTAGTTCCCTTCTTCTCTTTCCTTTTAAGTATTGCTGATGATTTGATTGAACTCAAAATAGTTACAGATTTTTCTCAGTTAATACTCTCTTCTTTAAAGGTAGGAAAAAAAGCAGATTTTTTTTTTCTTTTAAATAGTTTTATAGACAAAGTGAAAGATTTTTCATTCTTGCTTCAAATTCATTGTGAAAACAGAAGGCAGATTTCCCAGATGGAAATCTGTCATATCATTATGGAAATGTCAGATTTCCACCCGGGGCATATTGACAAAAAGCCATGGTTTTTGCCCAGGGGGTGGAATTTCACAAATTTTCCCAAGAAGAACTGCACTCCCTGGTAGAAGACAGAGGCAATTTCTTTCTCCATTTCAGATTTGCGAGACCGAGTGCTAAGAGATTGGTTTCAGGCAAATACCCAAAGAAGAGAAAAGACTTTAGCAACCCCATTACTGGCTATAGGGACTTGGCTCTCGTTTATGAATCAGTCCTGGCTGTATTTACTTCATGCTTACCCTGAGTTGCAACTCCATTGGCGATATCACACAAGATGACATGATGTGTTGTCTTGCCAAACACAGGCGGCATTTCATTCTATGGCCTACCTGATTCTGCCATGTAAATATCACCCCTTTAGTTAACAGATACACTCTTCTTAAAGTCTCTCTTACTTTTGGTAATTGTATTTCCTCTCCCAGGAAAGAGCATCTTAAACCTCTGTTAGTGGAGTATTCATGCATGCATTAGAAATATTAGTGAATCATGTCCATGTGTAATGAATGATAGGACATTTAGAGGAAAATAAAACAATCCCCAAACATTTTCATACATTTATAGTCATCAGAATCCCATGCTTTAAATAGATGAAAGAGATTTGTGAGTGGCATAAGTCATAGCAGAAATAGCCTTGGGACATGAGTTACTCTATTTTGTTACCTAGAAGTCTTGCTGCCTTGTATAACAGCCCCACAGATTAACAAGTACAATGCAAAAATTTTAATATTTTTCTTAAATAAAGATTTGCTGTTCTCAACAAAAACCTCCCCTAAAGATTACATCCATATAGACACTCTGCTCCATTAATATAAATGATTCCAATGTATATTTTTTTTCCTAGCAGAAATACCTGCATGTTAAAAAAAATACAGCAATAACTTCAAACTTCAAAGGTCTAAACTTCAAAAGGTTTCTTGCATTCTGCTTGATGGGGCAGCATCTTATGCACACATGCTTTTTTCCCTGCTAAATGCCTTAATAATGAGCTTGGGTTCAGATTTTGTGAATCGGAGCCAAGTAACTCTATTTTATTATATTTGCTGGGAAATGAACTAGCTCAGGGTAATTAGGAAAGCAATTTTATTAGCTTCTATTTCATAAAGATTGTTTTTTAATCAGAGTCAGAACTTACTAGAAATGATTCTGCACTCATTGCTTGGGTCACAGGAAATGAAGTGGGGCACTGCAGGTCCTAACCCACAGCAAAGCCGATGTGATGGAGACAGAAGCTTTGCTCTTAATCTCTAACAATGCTGTAAAAATAAACCCAATCGGGTAGTGCTGTAAATAAAAGGGTCACAGCTAACGATTACCTGTGTCTAGTTTATTTTAGACTACAGCCTTGATAACAGACGGAATCAAAGCTTTTTTTTTTTTTTTTAGTGGACCAAGGAGTCTTGGATTCAAGTTGTGAAGAGAATCCTGGTTTGGGCACAGGGATGGGAAGTAGAGAAAGTAAAACCCTGGGTTAGGGGAATGTGTCTTCGAGAGACAAATGGGAGAAGGAATTGGGACTGATAGTGTATGTAGATAATGTAGCGCAGCTGTGAAATAGACAAATGCTCTACGGAGGCACACGGCATAGGCGGCAGGGGCTGGGCGGGGGTGGGGGGTGGGGGGGTGTTGCTTATAGGAAAATGGAGTTCCTGTAATTACACCTCTCCTGGCAGCCACTTATGGAGCATAGCACACTGTTTGGGGCACCTCATTATAAAAAGAACATCAATACTGTAAATTAGAGAGAACCCAGAGAAGGGTGACAAAAAAGATAAAAGGATTAGAAGAGATGACCTATAAAGAAAGGTTAAAGGAACATAACATTTAAAGCTTTCAGGGAAAGGAGCTGGTGAGATGGAAGGCTATGCTAACTGTCTACAAATATTTGAGCAATAATCATTTTAAGGAGAGGAGAGTATTGCTTGCAGTGGTTGAGAATGGTCTAATAAGAAGTAACGGCTTGAAACTAAGGAAAGGGGAAAATGTCGGTTAGGAGACATTAGGAAAAATCTCTTCCCAGTAAGGGCAATTAGGCACCGAAGTGAACTGCCTGGGGAGGTGGTGCGGCCCTATCAGGGCAAGTGTGGCAGGTATTTAAGGGGAGGTAACGCACTCAGGGAACTCCTCTGGAAGGGGAGAGAGCCTCCCTGTTCTGCAGACATTCCCATACCAGAGCCCTGGGCTAGAAAACCCAGGAGAACTTTCCCAATGGGTCCAACTGTCATTTAAAGCTTGTAAAGTGAGTGTGTGGAGGCTGGGGGTGGAGGTGGTAAATGTTGTCCAAGAAAACAGCCCATCACATGTGGATGGGAAATATCTGTCCATAAAGCTGTTCTTTTCTACCGTTGGTCATTAGTGCTGGTGTTCCTCATTTCCCTTCCCAGTCATCAAGACATTTACATAAATCATCACACAACACCTCCACAAGTCAGCGCTCAAGTGGGAAGGGAGGGACGCCCCTGACAACAAGGCACATCTAAAAATGAATGGTGTGAGGTTGTGAGCATCCGTTTCTGTTGTGCAAGCAAAGGGAAATAGAGAAAATTGCCATGTTTTATCATGTCGGATGAGCGGGAGCAGGTGACACCGTGATCAGGTGTGCATGCATAATCACTCCCCCAAATAATCGCCATGTGGAATAATTTCCCCCCAAATCTTGCAGCTTCAACTTATTCTCTGCAAGTGACTCATAAATCTTGGCCTTGAATGTGAATCAAGATTCCAAGCTGCAGGCTCAGGGGTTTGTTGGATTTATTCAACTTTAGTCTTTATTTATAGACATAAAAGTGTATTATTGGTTGTAACATCAAAACAAAAGAAAACAGATTGTAAGCATCCATTAATGTTTTCCCAAAAGGGAAATCGCAAGTTTCTCTCGGGTCTTTCATTCTCTCCCTTGTAATATTAAGATGATGTCATAAACTTGTAATTACTTTGTGATGTTCTCTGGCACTTTATATCTGTTGGTTCAGAGACGCAAATTCCCTCTCTGATCAGAATGCGGTGAACAATATGAGCAGGTGGAAGATAAGTCTTCGGTGGCTTGCAATTTAGAAACCTGTGAAGTTTTGAATTCATACTACTTCAACTCTGTTCTCTGGGAGGGGAAAGATTCATTTTAAATGTCTTGGGTCTTGCATTATGTACATGAGATGAGGTGTTAATTTTCTGGAACAATTACTCTTACTACTGGAAAAGAAAATTATTTTGCCTAACAAATGAATGCAGAGACTATATGAAAAAATATTGTTGTATCAGGTAGAATTTTTTCTTTCACCCATCCTATCCAGGAAAGCAAAAATACTTTAATAGAAGGGGATATATTTGTATGCATATGATTAGATGTTTGGCTTTCAACTACCTGTGGCATTTGGATAAATAGGAAATGCCAAACATATGGCTGTGAAAAAAAAATTGATCATTAGATGGTGACTTTCTTTTATTTTCTTGGCCAAATCTTTGTTCTTTTACTCCAAGCTCATCTCTTCAATTCTGCAAGAGAGAGGCCATAAAGTATCTATTTCCAAGTCCTCTTTGAGCCTTGCTCAGATTTCTTATTGCTCATTGCTAACCATTTTAATTTCTGACCTCTTCTGCTCCACTAGTTATAGATCCATTCTTGACCCTCTAGGATTTCCAACTCCGTGATTTACATCCTTGCCATATTCATGTGAAGCACTAGTATCAACAGCAGAGGGAGGGGAGAGAGAGAGAGAGAGAGAGAGAGAGAGAGAGAGAGAGAGAGAGAGAGAGAGAGAGAGAGAGAGAGAGAGAAAGAAATGCTTCAGTACTTCTCTATTGTTCTCTTGCTTGGTGGCAGAACTTTTCTTCATTTCTATCTCCTTGTAATCTTAATAATATTTTTGATGCTGGTATTTTTGATTTAGGCATCCCCAACATTGTCCCCTCCCTCCAATAAAAAAAATAGAAAGAAAAGAATTCCTCTTTTAAATTTTCATTGCTGCAATCATTATAGACTAAGAGGTAACATTTTTGAGTGGTGGAGTCCAGGGCAGGATAGGAAGAAAGCAGCGATCCTACAATCCCTAATCTGACAGATAAAGATTAACTTCTGCTAGAGTCAGGTGGGAAGGTAGGATCTGGGGCTTAGCACCATCTTTGTCCTAGGAGGAAGCAGAGCCCTCTTTATGATCAAGGTATTGAAGGGTATGGAGTCATGAAGGAACTGAAACACTTTTGTTATTTGTTGCCTGTTGACCAGCAAACGTGGATGCCATTTGCCACCCTCAGCGGTCATTTGCATTCACAGTTTAGTTAAAGGTAGTTTGGCTCTAGATCTTTGCTTTGCTAGTTTCTTATGTAGTCCCTTTTGTATCGTTTCCCTCTGCTTCGTGTCTTGTTGTCCTTTCCCCCATTCTCTGCATTCTTTATAATCCTAGGCCTCCAGCTAAACCACCAGCTCTCATGTGAGCTCTGCACGAGATCAACTCCATCTCTCTCTGACCCAGGCATGTGGTGTGTGGTAACACTGCTCAACGTTGAATACGGATGCAGACTAATGAGCCTCTTTTTCAGGATTCGGACGCGCCCCACACGTCGATCCTGTTTAGTTATTAGAATCTGAAAACTTAATCATACACTCTAAGAAAAGGCTTTGATAAAGAATTTTACTCCTGCATGTTCATTTAAGACTCAGACTTGACGTATTAACGCCAAATTTAAAATTGTGTCCTCTTCATTGCAATCCTCTGTAGTTACAAGGTTCTAATAAATATTATGTCCTCCCGTCATGCAATTAAAATTTTCCACCTCATTTCACAATGCAAAACATTCACATGTTGTCAATCATTTTGAAACATGAGTTTTTGACATCATATAATTTTACTTCAGTTTTTCAGACAGACATCGCACTAGGAAATTATTTAAGAAAGAATCCTATTATATCTTTATTTTTCCAGCAAATTTCACCTTCAGATGCAGTCATTTGTGTACATTTCAGTAATTTCAACAATAAACTTGCAAGGAGAGGGAATGGCAACTCCTCAGACAGAGATTCACATATGGGTTTTGCAGCTCTTGCGAGGCTATGGCTCAGTTGTGGGCGCCTGGTTAGAAAACACGGTTTTAGCCACGGGAAGTTTACAAGTCTTGCTGCACAAAGTGAAAAGGTTGCTGCTTGAAACAGCTACCACCTGGGAAGCTGGGAGAAAAACATGCGTGGGCTTTTGAACTTTCCTCTGTTTAATAACTAGCAGACACTAATGATTTGCCAAACACCCTGATTTAAAATGGCGGTAGTCAAAAGCAAGGCTGCCTGCTGGTCGTCAGGTAGCCCACCTGTTCTCTATACCAAAGTTCCCTGACCTGTGCTCAACACAAAGCTGTTATCCTTTAAACCACTGCTCTATGTGCATGCACATCTTGTTGGTTCTCTCACTAACATTCTGGTCTGCTGTCGAAGTGAACTTCTTACTGGAAACTCCACGTTGCCTTTTGAATGAAGGAAAACTTTGGGGGGAATGATCTCATATACAGTTTTGGAGAGGTGGCAGTGGGAGATGTGGGGGAGAAGGGAGGAGGGCTCATCTTGTCTGAGCAGCAAGGGAGCACTGATGGGGAAACGTTGACTAACATACTGCTCAGTTTTATATGGGATGAGCAACTCTTCCTAATTTTTTAAAACAGTGGGGTGGATTTTTTTGGGAAGGGTCAACCATATTATTCATGCCTTGTTGTTGCTTTTATGAAAGTACAAGCAGAAAACAGCTAGTGGTTGAGGGTGGGAAGGATGGGCAAAAAAGGAGCAGTGCTGAAATAATATCTACAGCCTCCAGTAGGGTGACAGAAGGGGACACTATTTTGGTGTCACCTAAAGTAGAAAGGTGACTAGAAGAGCTTATGAAGTGCCACTTTGATTATGACTTATTTGCATAAGAAAATGAATTTGATTAGCCCTCTTGTGGGGTTCAAGTCTATATAGACTTTGCAATAGGCCAGGTTACTGTTTCCAGCCAATCACATAATGGCAAGAACAAGGAAGCAATGTCCAGCAAGCTAGGCCTAGGCTTCTTCCTGACATTCTAATTGTTTAAGATATTCCAGGTTTGTGTAGATCCTGTAATGTGGATCTCAATAAATTTATCAGAGTGCAAGTCTTCCTTCATAGCACAGGGAGTAATTCTTTTATGATGTTTCCATCTAGTACTGAGTACTATATTAAAGCAATTGCATTCAGGATTTTATTAATGGTTAATCTACAAAAGTATCTTCTATGTAGTAAGATTTCATACACATTTTTCAATACCTACTATATACCTGATATTATGTCATTTAAACTTCACACCTACCCAGTGGAGTTGGTATTATTATCCCAATTTTACTGATGTGAAATCTAAGTCATGAGGTTAAAAAAGTGGCAGAGCTTAGAACCAAATCTCCTATACTCTAAATGTTTGTTCAATGAATGTTGACAATTAAATCCATACCATATTCACTGATGGATATTCATACATGAGTATCCATTAATTATAGCCACATGTGTCAGAATACTCATCTGTTTTCTGATGGAATGATGAGTGAATCAGAAGGAGATCATTTATGATAGGCAAAAGGATGCTTATCCCATATTTCTTCTAAGTAAAGGCCTCTGTAATGTTTTTTAAGCTCTGATCCAGTGGGGTGTCAGAGATGCTTAACTTTGTTCTCTAAAGCCAATTGTATTATAAATGAAGATAGCATTTAGCATTCATCATCCTTGGTGGTTTTTATCTCCCTCTTTGGGTTTCCATAGTGCTTATCACTTTGGTATCTAAATACATTGACAGATTTCCTAACTTTTCATGAAATAGTACTAGGAGAATAGTCCCTTGCTCTGAGCTGTTCATTGGCTAGCTCTCAGACCACCATGGCATTTTCTCAATATTGCAAACCCTTTATTTTCTAAACTCCTGTGTTGCCTACACTTGCCCAACATTAATGCAGTGAAATTCTTAATGATTCCTTTGATTCATAAAATGAACTGAAGAGTATGTGCCATGATGTGTCTACATACTACTTATCACTTGTTTTAGGAATTATTTGGTATACATAAGAGAACCTACTCAAATAAGCTAAAACAAGTTGTTGTTATTAAAAGGCTTCACAGGCATCTCAAGAAACCCATATGTACTAATAGAGATTTGGCTCATAGAGAAATGGGGAAATAGGCACCTACTGGTTCCTCTCTCTCATTCCATTCTCTTTCCTCTCTACTTCTCTTTATTTCTATGATTCATTCTCATTTCTGTAAAGATGAGCTTTTCTATTTACATATCTGTTTATACATGGCTCATCATGGCTGCCTTCAAATGGTGGCCTTAGCCTGCAAATCTATATGACCTTTCAGCTCATATTCTTTACATCAAAGTAATGCAGATTCTAGTTTCCCCATTTCAAATTCCTGGGAGAAAGAATCTGCTGCAGCCTCGGTCATGTGTTCACTCCTGGTCTAAATAGTTGCGAAGGGGGAGGGGCGGAGAGAGGAGAGGTCGTGCATGCTGGGTGCTTCTTTCAGGACACTGGCAGGTTTCCTAAAAAATGGATTAGTGATAGAGAGGTTAGTAGATCTGTAGAATATCTAGAAATCTGTAGAATCCATTATAGGATTTTATGTGGGGTGGGAAGTGGACTTGACTATATATAATGAATTTTTAAGTCACTGTATTTAAAAGAGAAAAACAAAATTCTCATGCAGAAAACCATGTACAGGACATATTAGATAGACATGCTTCTACAGAGCACCAAGGAAACATAAGTCCCTAATCTCAGCTCTGAGGTTGAGAATCTCCATTCTTCCTGGACTGAAATTAAAAAGTGTTTCTTGAAAGCTTTCATTTCTGTTCCCACACACAACCCCATTTGATGGAATCCAGAGAAAAGAAAAAGTTGAATTCAGCCAAATATTATCCTTTCACCTTGAATACTCAGAAGAAACACCTTTCCCCATTCTCATCCATGAGACTTTCATACAGAGACACAGCCGTCACCAGGTCTTGTTGACTTTGTGCACAGGACTCCCAAAATATTGAAGATCACCGGAAAGTTCAGTGAGCGATTTAGATATTTCTGTTAGGCTGTTTGTAGATCATAATCAAGATGTCTAATATTCCTGGATAGATTTCTGTGATTTGCTGAGAAAAGGTTAAATTATAATCAATTCCTGGGGAAGGTTCTATTGTAGGGCAGCTTCTCTCCATACCTGGGAGCTCCCTCCTCCTCCTGGAGGCACCACTGTGGTCTGTTTGTCTGTAAGCACTTCACTCAGTTCGACTGCTGTTTCGCCAGACTTCAGTGGTACCAAGGTAGTCAATTCACTCGTGTGAGATGAAAGCATGTGTATTTGAATAGGCTGAGATATCAAGTTTCTTCCTTTCATTTTCAAGTTCCAAGCAGAATTATTATGCCCATCACTGGATGACCAGTATGGCCGATTAAGTAAGAAATGTGATCCAACTTCTAATATGCTATTTGCATATTTTCTTTTTCAAAAGATACTTTTTGCACATGTCACTGGCCCTGGGTGTGTGTCTGAGGGTTGATGAGGGGCTGATTTCTCTCCACAAGTGCTTCACCCTCTAGTTTGGGACAGGCATGCCTATAGGAGCCTAACAGCTCTGTTCTAAAGGGAGACCACTAACACGGACCCTCTCTGCATCTTTCCTGTCTTCTGAAAACATTCTAAGTCTGAAAGCATTATATTTTGTCCCTACTGCTTTAGTCCTGAGTCTCTCTAAGGGACTTAACCTTGGGGTGATGCTGAAAGATTGTCACTTTCATGCATACTATATCAAATTGCTCCACAAGGTAAAATATACAACTGTAATGAATCCAAGGTTGACTGTAATCATACAACAGAATACCTGAAAGAGCCACCGGCTTCCATTTTCTCATCCTTTTGAAGGTTCTTTGCATGTCAATAGTCCTGAGTCCCTGATTCTTTCAGGACCAGTAAACAATAAAAATAATAACTTTTTTAAAGTAAGCATTTACAAGTCACTCCCCTAAATGCTTCACCTGGATAATCTCATTTAATTCTAAAATTCACTTTTTTTAAGGTAGTATTTTCATTATCCTAATTTTATAGATGAAGAAACTGAGGTTCAGAGAGGTTAAGTCACTTGCCTAGAGTCACAGAGCATGAAAGGAGTGGGTTAGGATTTGAACCCAGCATGAGCCGAGACTTTATGCTTGTAACCACTGTGTTGCCTTGCCTTCTCACCAGGAATCCAGCCATTGAGCTGTAAAATGAGCATTTAAAAGCATGACCTTCTGATTGCTCCCTTCCAGTCATACTTACCTTCCTTTCCTCAGACCTTACCTCTCAAACCTGATGATACATACCAAAGCATCTACTGTTGTGGGATTTTGAAGGTAAGGAGACAAAGAGGGGAAAATAAGATCCAGCAGGAGAAGAGAAGTCCAGGAAGAGAACGTGGGAGGCGTGCTAAGCGTAGCTCGTTTATGATCGTGTGCAGGCGAGTGGAAGAGGAGAGGCATGCTGCTTCCCTGTTTGAAAATGCTCGTCTAGGTTTCGGTGGCTTCTTTCCCGGCTAAAGAAGCCCAGTAGATGACAATGAGCAGCTCATCAGGGAACGGGCACTGGGATAAGACTGAGGTAAAAGGCTCTTCTGGATGTGGGAAGATAAACTTTGCATTAGAGTTTTCAGTTTTGCTGGGTTCCAGGAATTTGCCCTGCTGGAGAGTGTGAGAAGCAGTCTGGCCGCTCAGGGAGGACTCCAGAATCTAGAGACCCTGGGTCCATCTTCCCTCCCCTGGCGAGACCAATGGGTCTGTGGCAGAGGAGAAGCAGGGCAGGACTCCGTCACGGGAACAACTTTTCATGGGTGTATTTGGGTGAAATCTAATCGAGTAATCAGAAAGTGATTAGCTAAATGGTCTAAGCATAAGCCCTCCCCTCTGCGGGCTCCGGCAGGTGGTGGGCGGGTGCAGTGGGAGCCCCGGGCTGCACCCACACACTCCCTGACCCTCTGCTCTGCTTTCCCCTTAGTTCTCATCATCACTTAACACACTATATATTTTATTTATTTTGTAATTTTTTTATGTTGCTTCTTTTTCTATGGAATATACGCTCCATAAGGGTATGGATTTTTAAATATTTTGATCACATTTTAGGGATATTCTTAGGGGTTCAGGAAGCATTGTTGAGTGAAAGGGTGTTGTTGTCCCACATCCAGTGGGAAAAATATAGCCAGGAAGCCACGCCTTTGCTGTCATGTCCACAGTCGTCAGTCCTTCTGTTTCCTTCTCCCTCATTGTCTCAAGTCTTAGACATTTGATGGCCAGGTGCTGGCTGAATGGTTGGTTGGTTTGTTTGTTTCCTTTTTGTCTTTGGTCTGGGATTTCTCTCTCTCTCTCTCTCTCTCTCTCTCTCTCTCTCTCTCTCTCTCTCTCTCTCTCTCTCTCTCTCTCTCTTCCTTTTTTCTTTTCTACCCTTCACATGATATTTCATCCAGTGTTTCTCGCTGTCATTTGGGGAAAGTTTCTTTGTTTCTCTGTCTCTTTTTCTCCAAAAATCTTAATGCTAAACCATGAAGTGGAGTGAGAAAGATGATTCTCGGGCAGACAAGATGACTAACAATTTATTCCCAGGACACAGATAGTTGGAGAGGCTCCTGGCGGTGGGGAAGCAGACCCCAGGGGGTGCAGCCCTCTGCTCTAGGTCCACAGGACTAAGTTACTGGAGTCAGAGAATGAAACGTCAGCTCATATCCACACTGGGCTGGGGCTCAAGATTTTGCCAGCATGAAACTGTCAGGATGAAATGTTCTGCTTTTTACGGGAAAGAAGATTTCAAAACCTCCCTTGGTAACATTTTCTAGATGATACTATGTATTTGTGTATTTATTTAGTTAACAAACACTTCTATAGTGCTTATTATGTGCCAGGTGCTGTTCTAAATGGTTCAGAAATAAATATTAATTCATCCAGCAGTAAGTACTGTTGCTATCACCCCCCCCCCATTACATTTTATAGATGAAGAAACAGAAGCAAGAAGGCGTTAAGTAATTTACTTGGAACCAAGAGATAATAGCAGCAGAGCTGAAATTCGTACCTGGATACCCAGATCTCGAGGGTCCATGCTTTTATCCACTAACCAGGTCACCTCTCCAACATTTGCTAAGACTTTTGAGGTGTTGGTCATGGTCTTATTAAAAATCTCTCATAATGCTCTAGATCATTACAAAGGAGATGACAAAAATTCGCAGGGGAAGACAGCCCCCTATTTTAACTTCAAAGAAAAAAAATTTTTGATCTGTTTTAATACATTGATTATCTAGTATATATGTGTGTGTATGTGTATATACATATATATTAAATCTATATAAACATACATATATCAGCATATATATATACATATACATATATATTCAAATGCTACATGAATATATTTTGCCTAATCCATACATAGCTTCATCAATATTTCTTCTTTATTCTCTTTTATGCCAGCAGCTTTCTTTATGTATTTCTATTTTCTACATTTTTCAGAGTGATTGGATTAGGTTGCGTATACTTCTCCTGAAATATTAAGTGCATACAATCCGCATCCACACGCAGTGGGCCTATAGTTATGATCTATCATTTCAAAAATCCACATGTTAAAAAAGAACAGAACAGGCCATGAATACTATGAAGTATTAGGTCCAAAGAGCCCCCTACCATTCGTCTTCTCCCTAATGCAGGGACTAATAAGACCCCAGAGTTTCTGTCTCATTGGCAAATCCTTTGTCCCAAAACCACTGAAACGAGACATACACACACACAGTCAGAAATACCCATACCCACACTCACCTGCTCACATCCACTTTGCATATCTAAGAGCATGAATCCATTTCATAATGTTAAGTAAGTTGCTGCATAGTCAAGTACGAGAAGGGTACCTAACTACTGTGGTATTCTGAAAATGTTTAGAGGGGATGCAATATCAGCACAAGGGTAGATCCAGATTGTTAGCTTTGTTCCCAGGACTATTTGGGGTATAAAACTAGATACAGAAGTAGTCGGGCAAGAGGCAAGACACCGTTTTTAACCTCTGATTGACCGCACCTGATGTTATATCTCCCTCTATACTATTTCTCCCTTATGATCTTGATCATAAAATACTCCCAGCATCGGAAATTCCACTGCTGGGGCTTCCCCCTTCACTTTTCCCTGCTCACCTCTTGAAAATATGATAAGGCAGGTTTTCTTGTATGGCTCGTGGAAATCAGTCTTCCTGCTCTGGAGTCCAGCCGTGTTTGTTGCAGAATAATTTCCTGGCTGGTGCTGTCTCACCACACTCACTTCCTGGATACCCCCTTGCTTGCCTTGGTCCTGCACATTTTCTCCCCTTTTATGCCAGCAGATTCCTGCTATGATGCATGTTCACACCTCTGAGCGTACATTTGCTTCACTTCTGTCTTCCCTTGAAGTTCACCATTCAGAACCTCTGCATCCCTGTCCTCTGCCTTGTAAGAGTTTATGACTGGTCAAAGGTCGAATCTACAAGTAGGACAAAACCACTAATCCCTTCAATATTTTTATCAATAATTCATGAAAAAATCAATTTGATTGAATCAGTCAGTTTGTTCCAAATGGAAAAATCCTGTGTAGACATGACATTATTCACTGAGTATTTCAGTCCCTGGAGTTATTTATACCTATAAGGTGTACAAAGCCCAAACATTCACATTTAGTCAGTCATTTTTGTCTATACAGTTCACCAAATAAGGATACTCTGACATACGAACATATCTTAATGAGTAACATCATGGACCAAACCTCCTGATTATTTTGTGATTTTTTTTCCCTCATTTCAGCCGGATGTTTTGGCTGTGTGTAGACAGATTACAGAGTACTTCCCAGTATGTATCCCTTTGAATCTGCTTTATTGATGTAGAACAAAGTTTCATTTGCTCACAGATTTTAATTTAAAAAAGCAAAGCTAACAAATGTTGGATTGCATTCTCCAGTGAAGGTAATAAACCTTGTGTGGTATATAAAAAGCTACCGCCCTCTGATTGTCAAAGTTTACTTCTTTCTTTTCAGATTCTTCTTTGTATTGTTTTACAATCTAGGTATATCTGTTTAACATGAAATGCAGAAAATGACAGGGCTCAGACAGCTACTGCATCCAGTGACAAAGATTACTGTCATCCTGGCTCATCAGTTAATTCATCATTGGCAATGGTCCATTCCATTTCCTGGTAGCCTAGCAACAGCCAATGATGGGGAGGGCTGTTTGCCATGTGACAATGGTATGTGGTACTTTCCAGAATGCTTTTACATAAAAATAGGATGATAATTTATAAATTTACATTTTTATTTTAATAAATGGGAATATTTGGTTTTAGGGGTTGACATTCAAAAGGGAGACAATTTTATTTTGCAGACCATGACTTTGAAGTGCTGGACTGGTGACTTGATAACAGAAATGGAGCTATCAATTTCACACATAAACAGGGTTTAAAGTTGAGCCTGTGAATGCCTTACTTTACCTAAGCAAGAGTGATACTCTCCCATAGATTAACTATACAAAAATAATATAATTAAATAGGATCTATTCTTATATCAGTGTGCACGCATGCACACATACACACACACACTCATGTGTGTGCTCACATGCTACATAGGATTTCGAGTCTGAATTTTGGCTCCTAATATTTTTAATCACTGGTGAGGTAAAAAAGCAAAGAAATCCAGAAGCTACAACAATAATTGTTGCTCTCAATATTAGGGGGAAAAAAATCACAGTTTCTCACAATTCTCCTAACTCTGTATTGATGATTCATGGTTCGGCAACTCATTTCAAAATCTGCCCATTTGTTTTCACTGATTGAATTCTCTGATTGTTAGTGTGTATAAATGGATTAGCTACTTTTGAAGTGATCTTCTGGTAAAGAAGTGATAGAAAATCCTATTTAAATGTCATAATGCTTTTTCTCTTGTTATGACAGTATCATTGAGTAAATAGTTTTATTTTAGTGCTATAGTTAAGAAAATCTATAATCACCTTCTCATAAATCTTTTTTAAAAATCTATATTTAGCCCCATCTGCAGAGAAAGGAGTGGAAAATAGGAGACTACCTAAGACATGAATTCCGTTAAATATTAAAGAGATCTCATCAATGATTTTATTAGTCTCTGAGCTCAGTAAAAGCCTCACTGACATCTAAAGCCTAATGATTTTTTTTAAATATATTTAAAGCCTTGCACTGCACCTTTAAATATTGAATAATATTGGAAAATATTGAAGCCCTTTTTTGTATATTAGCTTTAGGCAGAACTGTTGTATGATTTCCACTCCTTTCATGACATTGTAATGATGTTACCACATACAACTTTATCTTGCATGAAAAGGTGAAGTCATGAGTGATTTCTCCAATTTAAAAGCACTCAACCCTCACAGTGCTAGAAATGAATATTTTGCATATATTCATGCAACAATGATTCAATTTAAGATTTCTATTTTCAAACATTGCTTGAAACCTTCACTATGTTAGTAGTAAAATTGCCAAAATGTGTAATAAGATTTATTATAGATGAGTAGCATTTTATTTAGTATTTCATGTTAACACGCTTTTAGGGTTACCTGGTTTAGCAGGAGAATTCATCTTTCTTTTCTAATCAGAGATAACATTTTATTGTATTTTTAAAAATACTCTTCCCGTACACATATATATTGTGGCACAAACTGAATTTTCTCTTGCTGGCAAAGCAAACCCAAACATTGCTCATGTCAAAGCTCCGCGTACCCTCACACAAAGCCACTCTGATTAAAGAAAAGAAGAAAGACTTCTATTTCTCCTTTGTAATTCTTGTCCCTTCTCTCCAGAACCATTGTAAAATTCTTTTGCTATACATCCTTAAAATGGGTTCAGAATTTTGCTGTGGACTTGTTATACTCTTGTTTATACTGTGTAGATGCTTGATGCTTTGTAACAGCATAAAAACGCACATAAGTTTCCTAGAAGCAACACATCAAGGCATATGTTATAGGCACAAAAAGTATAGGTTGGCGGAAGCTCTTAATTGAGGGCCTGTGTTTCTCAAAGAGGTTTGCACAGATGGAGGAAGAGATGTATCTAAATGTAGTTACCTATGAGCTTATGTATGAGAGATAGGGAAGGGTGTAACCATTTCGTGACCACACCTGTGCTGTTCACGGTGGAGGCACAAAAACAAGGTATAAACTCTTACTGTTTCTGTGTTTATTCCCCATCTTTAGACCCCTAAGGGGGGGGTCTAAACCTTCTTTCCATCCCAGGTTTTCAAACATTTCAGCAATGCAAGAGCGAGCCTTCCAAAGACAAGTTTCTCAGGCATTAAAACGTGACTTTGTGTATGCCTGTGGGCAAGCTTATACCACATGCCCAAAGTACAGAAAGGAAATACTAACCTGATTTTCATTTACAGGAGACCAATAGTGGCTAGCAACTAACCCCACTTGCCTGTGCAAAGTTTCTCGAGGATAACACGTGAGTGGGATTGTGGTTTTTCTTTGATTATATTTAATTTTATAGAAAAAAAGTTATTTGGAAACTGGAGAGACAGCATATAAGTTAGTGACTTATTCTGCACTTTGGGGAGGGAAAGAGAGTGGCTATCTCATTAGGCCCCTGGGTGGGCCAAATTTTACTAATTACATGGAAATCAGAGGCAGCCCTAGACTGTGGTGTCTTACCTGCACAGAGTAAACACTCCCCCGCTGTCACTAATGTCCTATAAATCATGTTAAAGAGAAGCATAATTAACATTTTTGATCAAATCAAGCTTCAAAGCCATGAGGTGCATGAGTGAATAAAGCCACATTTCCAAGTCAGCAGTGAATAGATTGTTCAGGGAGGGAGGAGGCTTAGGATGGCTCTGCACGTCTTGAGCCATCCACGCCTACCCTCTGGACACCCAGAGGGGTCAATGCGAGTTTGGATGAGAAAATCCCCATTTGGTTTCCTGGATCTAAGCTCCTGAGGAGGCAAAGGGTATGGGTAAGACAAACAGAAGAGAAAGTAACCCCTTGTCTGAGAAGAATGAGAAACTTAAGTTTTTTCAGTCTAGTGAAAACATCTTTTCTGTGCATGGCCAAATTAGTTCTGTTTTTCTTTTAAATCATTTAAAGAGGATGGTGTTCCTGATTAAAAGACAGGTGGCTTTGCACCGATCATCTCCATCTTTGTTTTTTATGGATCTTGAGAAAGTATCCACCCAATTGTCAAAGGCTAATCAGCATTCAAGCTAGTCTGGAGGTGGGTGCTCAGTGGACATACAGTTGAAATATATTTCAAAGGCTTCTAGCCCCTAAGAAAATACCCATAGAGAATCCTGGAACTCTTGTCCTGGGAGATAGTGCTTTTTTCTTTGCAATGGCATAAAATAACTTTAGTTTCAAAGTTCTCTAGAAATTACTGGGTAACTTGCATTCATGCTAGGGCATTTGCAGTTGATGGCAAAGCCTTGATGAAAAAGACAAAAAAAAGGTGATGAGTAAAAAGGAGTCCTGGATGCCCAGGTAGGCCAGTAAAAGGAAGGAGAGAGAGACCAAATACCGGAGGGTAGGTATGACACATAATCCTTTCATTAGACTGGACAGTTTGATCTACATTGGTTTCTGGCTCTGAGCAGGTCTCAGTAAGCATCAATAACAACAAAAGCAGAGGTGCTAATGGAAATTCCCCCACTCTGCCCCCAAGGCAACTGGGGAAAGGCAGTTGCATTCAGTCTCTTCTTTGGCCTGGGTACCCAGAGGGAAATGTGCCCTGGTGACATGAGATGCTGGTGCTGGGAGTGACAGCACCTGGGATTAGGGGCTGAGGTTCCTCCTGCCTTCCTGCTGACTCCTCCCTGAAGCACAGTGTGTGGATTTGCTCCTTCCCAATTTCCCATTGGTCAGTGCCGGCTTTATCTCTCTCTTGTTGGATTGGGGCAGAGCCTCGGTGAGGAAGTGATCCCAGCCACCTCCTTCAATCTGCTGGGTGGGCTTAAGGCAGGAGGGATATGCCTGGGGCTAGGTTATATGAAGACACTTTATTTAAATAAATTAATATACTATTAAGAATCCAGGAACTGTGTATACCCTGGAAAAGAAAGACATTTGCTGTGGGTAATCTAGAATACATACATTGGTTTTGACCAAAGGTTACTGTATATATTGGTATGTATTGTACAGAGACCATAAATTTTGGACTCTATTCCAATTTTAAAGTTTCAACTATTATATTTATTGATAGAGATATGTGTGTGGTTGTGTTGGTGAAGTGTGTATTTTTATTTAATATATTGTTTTCAAGGAAGGCATTTTAAAAAATAACAAGAACTAAGAGGCATTTAAGTTTTATAACTTTGAAAGACTTTTTATATAAATGAAACCATAAGTTAGAGAAATTATTCTTTACTAGGTCATGAATTCTAAATTATGGCTCAGGAAATATGGTCACTACAGATAGCTATAGCCCCTCTTCTTTGGTAGGTCTAAATGCCCAGAAAACAAAAGGCTTACAAAGATAAATCCAGCAGACAAATAACCTTGTCTGCTTGGAGAGGCCAAATCTCTCCCCGCAAGTTTTATTTTTTTCCTTTCATTTTGCTCTATGTTATTTTACTTTTTTGTCTCTCCCCTAGCTCCCAGCTAGCTATCGCACATGATGGAAACTCTATGAGGGCAAGGATTTTTGTCGGTTTTATTCATGGAATCTCCAGGGCCTAGAGTAGTGTCTGGTATGTAGTAGTCAATCAAGAAATCTTTATTAAATAAATAAATGGAATAAAAGGATTGAATTTATCCTTTTGGCTTTTTAGAAAAATATATAACATAAATTCAAATTTGAATAATTAGCCAAGTTTATTTTTCCTTTTTGTTCTTTGACTCTTCTTGTCTTTGCCTTTTTGTTTGTTTTCTTTTCTATGTGTTGTTCCTTTGACAATCTGTGTGACAGCAAAATGTGGGGAAAAAAACAAAAATTTATCCTTTAAGTTATTCTACTTCAGGTAGACCAAGAAAACTGGCTGTGTCAGCAAATTTCTCACCTTCCAACTGGCTGCTTTGACACTTTGAGGACACTCCTTCTGTTTTATGCACTGTCATTGTGTCTTCATGGTTTCATAGCAGGAGAATTTGATCATAGCACACCTGACACATTTCCCCAAAGTAAAAGAACTTGGGCGGCTGGCCTGAAGCTGCCTTACTGGAGTGTTGAAGCCCAAAGTCTGAAAGTGCTGAATTCAATAAAGCTCCCCATCTGTTGGTCCTGGATGACACAAATCAATTTATGCTTATACATAGCTATTGACCACTGCAGTCATCAAAAACCTAGTCGCATGTATGTCTTATCCTGCTTTTGTTTCTGGGGATGTATTATGTGTGTGTGTGTTTGTGTGTGTGTGTGTGTGTGTGTGTGTGTGTGTGTGTGTGTGTGTGTGTGTGTGTGTGTAGAGACAGAGAAAGAGACAGAGGGGAAATGAATGAAGAAATAATATGTTGAATAATGCTTGAATCAGTGTAACTGCGCATATTTGCTTTTTGCTCTAGGCTTTTTTTGCCCTGCATGGAGAATGTATACTTCTTTACTTTCTCCCCTCTTTGGTTTTCTTTTGGATGAGGAAACATGCCTAACACCTGCTGGTGTTCTTTACGAGATGTTTGGGATTTTCTGGGGCCTTCCCCAGAGGTGACTGTGTTTTCGGTGGTGAGTGAATAATGCAAAACAGTCTACAGCCTGTATGCGCTGAGTAATCACTGGGAATTCTTCAAAACAATCTCAGGTTGGTTACATTTTCCACAGAAAATAATAATAACAGTAACAATAGTGGCAACAGCAACAATAAACAAGAAATGCCCTGTACGCTTCCACCCAATTATTAGCTAATAATGCACACTTATGATTAATTCCACTCTTTAAATGCAGATTCTAAATAGCAATAACCATTTATTTTATGTTTTCACATTATTTTCCTGCCCGTCCTTTATGTCAATTATGTGTTTTCAGGCACATCTGATTGTGCTCTGCTGTGGTTTCGATGGTTTAGTAATTGTACATTAAAAAAAAATAACAACACGTGTTTGGTATAAAAATTAATTACGTTAAGCATTCCTACTAATTTTGCCAGGCAAAAAATGGCATCCCACAAATTTTCAGCATAAAGCGGGTGGCCAGCCTACTTATGAGCTTTATGGTCTGTGGCTGGGCTTTGTGACTGAGCTCTGTCGAGGCAGTTTTCCCAGAGCTAGCGAGGGGATGGGAATGCCGTGGACGGCAGTCTGCCCTTGCTCGGGTCCCTGCATCCCCTTAAAATTTGTCTCTGGCCTCCATCTAATCAAGCACTTCCCAATTACGATTAGAATAACAGCGCTGAAAATATCATGTTGAAATGTCGCCGCAATCCAAATTGACAGAGCTCCTGCCAGCAAGCTGGACGGTCAAGGATGCAGCTTCCTCCTTTGGGTTTGGGTCCTATTTGTAAGAGGTTGATCCCTAGTGATAATGAAGACAAACATTAGACATGCTGTAGACATCTACCTGCAAAATCCACGGGAACAGAGAGGGGTCTAGCAGGGATAGAGAAAAGGAGGGGCAGAACCAGGAGGAACTGGATGAAAAGAAGCCTGCTCAATATTGCAATCTTTCGGGAATATTTTCTTATGATGTATTAAAAATATCTGATTCTTAAAAACAAATTTCTGCCCCGTAATTCAAATAGCATTCAGCAAAGGGGAGGGGAAATGTAGCAATTAGTTGGCTTTATTTCTGAGGTTTTATTACTTTGATTTTTTTTTAATTTAATCAGCCACGAACACAGCTACCAGCAGACGGTGACTTTTCCCTGAAATGTGCTTCCTGCCCAGAACAGTGGCTTCTGATTGTAGGTTAATGTTAATGAAACATGAAAAGGCAGACCCTTTTTGGGAAAATTTGTTATTAACAAATAAAGGCTCGGTAACATTTAGAATCACACCAGGAATTGCACCATTGGAAATACGGCTGGAGCAAATTCTAGAGCCAGCCCACCATGCTCAAGTGACAAATTTGTTTACATCCTTTAAAAGTTCTGACTTGGTACAGACGAGGTGACGTCCTCCTTTTCTCATTCATGTTCAATTCACAAACATAAAGAGACTCTGAGCCATTAGGGAAGCTTTCATTTTGGCTGGGGAAGGATGAAATGATAGTGATAGTGGCTTTCATAGCAGAAAATAATTGTATACTTTTCTTATTATTATTTTTGGCAAGGCGCGCACATTTCGGCTTTCCGGTGTATTACATCATTACATTGTATAATGCATCATAATGATAGAGTGAATAGAGATGAAGAAATGCCAGCGTCTGCTGCAAGTTTAAAGAGAGAGACATTGCATGCATTTTCAGCTGGGAGGCTGCTGTTCAGCGAAGTGTTCTCTGAGATGAAACAAAGCTGCCTTCCCACTTGGCATTCACATTAATTGTGGACTTGCCAACCGGCCAGTTTCATTGGTGTATAAATTAGTGGGGAATAATTCCACTTGTCTCAAAAACAAGAATATCTGAGGAATGTTTCCTGAGACGGTGACTTATTTGTTTTTCTGTGGTTTGCACTCAGCTCCCAGAAACCTCCAAGATCTGCTAAGCACAAAAAAGGCTTGTGTTCTGCCCTGGCATACCTGTTTTTGAGAGGTAATGGCTGTTATTGGGAAAAATAGAAGTTTTATTATTTTCATTGGCATAGTTTTCAGATGTATTAAAATAAATCATTTTTCAAATCCTCCTTATTGTAAAATGGAAGTCCATTGAGGTCTCCTAAAAGAAAATTTAAACATACATTATTAATAATAATAACAGGAAATGTTAGTTGAGTGTCAACAATGGTCTAAGAGCTACCATTTAGGATGTGTCAATGGGGTGCTAAGATACCCAGTTACAAAGGAAAAGAAAATTCTCTTTAGTTCATTTTTTTATTATATTTGTTTGCCATTGTGCTGTGACATAAATGATTTTTCAGTTATACATTTTTTGTTAGGAATTCAAATTTAGCCAAATCCATTTGACACTGCCTCCCAAAATGTCCTATATATTTTAGCTCTACAACAAACAATTATAGTGACTATAAATATATGATCTGGGGTTTTCAATGTCCCTTTAACATTTTACAATTAAAATTACCCGAATCCTTCTCAGAATTGTTAACAGTTCTAAAAAAAATTAAATTTTAAACATTACTCTTTCATTTCATAACCGTGAGCTTATTGTATGCTCTGTATTGTATTAGCCCCAGGGATATAAAGGTGAACAAAACATATTTGGACCTTTCTCCTCCTTGAAGCTTACAGTCTAGAGGTGTAGACTTCATTGCACCAACACAACTCGACAATTCTGGCCATGCCAGGGTCTTCACTCTTGGGTCAAATCTGTTCTAATAGTCACTTTTTGTTGAACCAATCAGCCTTAAACTTATTGAGAAAGGCTACGTTGGTCTTAATATTTATTCTGTACTTTTAAGCCTTAGCATAAAAGAAAAGAAAAAAAAAAGTTAAACCAACTAGTTGGAGATAAAGTGAACGAACATTTCCACTGTCATCTATTTATTTGGGCATCAAAGATACCCAGATTTTCTGCCTTTTAGATAATGGAATACTTTGGGATTTCTCCACTCATGCAGTGCAAGGTTTACATAACCAAATAAAATGGAGATGTATTTTGTTATTGAGAAAATTGGATTCCCTAATTTGCTAGTTACTTAGCTAGCCAGTTAGTCAGTCTGTGGTTTTAGGTGTTTAACTATAATTGCTTGTATCCACACACATTACAACTATCAAATGCTTTATAATGTACAAAAAGTTTTTGAATACAGTACTTGTTTGCTTAGTCATTAAAATCATGGACTTTGGAGTTATATAGATGAATAGGCCTAGGTTCAAATAGTGGCTCTAAGATATACTTACTAAGTGACCTTAAATTCTGTAAGCCTTTGTGCCCTTTTTGTAAAATAAGGATAATAGCCATTTCACAGGTTTGCAATGAGAGGAGATGAGATAATTCATTAAAATAGCTTCTAGGAAACACTCAATAAATGGTAGCTATTTTTTGTTGTTGTTTTTAAAAACATTTCTAATCCTTATTAGCATGTTATGAAGCAGGCTACTAATGATCCCATTAAATCCTCCTGTTTATTTTTCTCTCTATGTGGCTGTAGAGGCAGATTCCCCATCTTGGAATTGCTACTTCTCTTTCTCTTAAGTATTTTCTGCCCATTCCCTAGAGCTCGGTTAAAGGTCTCTTTCCTGACTTTAGCACTTCCGCTCAGTACATTGTTCCACCACAAATATTTATTTAGCCTCACTGTATGCGAGTCACTGTGTTAAGTGCTGCAAATACAGCGATGAAAGAAGGAGAGGCAATAGTCCCTGCCGCCATGCAGCTTACATTCTGTCAGAAAGCGCACACTTTCTACAAATAGTGCAAAGGTAGGTATTTACTACAGCTTGGGTGAAGTACTTAGAAGGTGAAGTAAAAGGCATTAAGAAAGCATATTCCTGAGGACTGACATAGACTTGGGGTTGGAAAGATCTCCTTGAGGAGGCAGTGTTGAGTTGAGGCCTAAAGGATAATAAGGATTTACCCAAGGGAAGTGGGTTAGGCAGGTGGGAAGGGTATCTACCATGTTCTTCTGCCATGTTCTCCACCTATGCAAAACCTTGAGCATGGAACTTGCTTTCTAGGTACTTCTGATTTAGGGGAACACCTTTCTGACCACCCTAGTAAGCAATGAGTGTTCTCCTCTTAGCTGCTCGGGAATGCTTGCTGTCAGAACTATTTATTTGACTTATTTCCAAATGTGCCTTGTTCAGTCATTCATTCATTCGTTTATTCAACAAATATTTATAGAACATCAAGGGAGATCTCCCAAGGGAGATCCCAGGAAACTTCTATGTTGTTCATGCCATTTATAGAACTCAATCTTTCTAAGGTATATTGTTATAACTCTAGATCTGGTCTTGTTTGCTACATTACAAGGAGACATGTCTTTCATCATTGCTGTCCCCGTCAGTGATTTGCACATAGTTGGCACTCAATAGATGCCTATCATCCCCGGTGACCTCTGTGCTGCTCTCTCACACGGCTATTATCTGCTGCACTTTTTAAATCCTTGGCAACCTCCTACAATGTTGAATATTTCTAGCCTAACAAAAAGCATAATTAGGAAGGTAAATCTGCTGAAGCTGAAACAAATCATTTAATTCATTCCACAAGCCAAATGGAAAATGATTTTGAGATTATCCACCGTATTGGGTTATCTGCTCTACTGCTCTGTACCATTAGCTCAGGCAGTTGGGAATTGCTTGCAATTCACAAAGAAGCAGATTGTGTTTGGTTTGCATTGGCTGTGTACCCTCCTCTGAAGTGGCTGCAAGTCCTCTCCAATTCAGCGAAGGCAGCCAGTCTGAGTGGCCGAGAAGCCAAGCCCGTCTCTCCTGTGTTGGTGCTTCGGTGCGCCGTGAGCACGGGCGCATGCGCGCGTGCCTGCCTTCCTCCGTGAAGCTCCCCATCAGCTGAATGTGGTGCCTAGTACACAGTCACCCAATGTTTCGGATGACATATGGTGTCCTGTTGACGTTTCACATTTCTTAGAGATAGAAGTGACCCGACACGGTCCGGTGATATCCAGAGTTATTTTCCTTGCACGAGGGGTGGGTGCTGCCTCTGTTTCCACGAGGTTTTGGAGAGTCATCCCAACCACTCAGAAACCCTTTTCCCTGCAGTCGAGTTTGGCTGCTGTGCATTTTAGCAGTTGAATTCACCCGGTTATTTGAACGTAGTTCACATTGCTCTGAGATTTCTTCCTGCTTCCCTGCCTTTGAAAGTTCAGATGTCTAATGTGGTGGGATAGGATAGCCCTATCGTGAGATGCTTATCTCAAGGTTGGTGAGAACCTACCTGTGGACCAACTTGTGTTAGTTCAGTGATCACATTGAAAGGGGACAGCTGATGAAAGGCATGCTTGTGAAAGGTGCAGGTCTAAGGTAAATGGGGCCCAATGCTGCAGTTTTAAAAAGGGTTAAGATGTCTATTCACAAAACCTGGGAGTGAGCCCTTCAGTAATTGATTGACAGTGAAGAAGATACGAAACATTTTGACAGATGGGTGGATAGGCAGGTAGGTAGATGATTATTAGATACATAGAATTTCCTTTATGGAAATAGATATATAGATATGTATAAATACATAGGTTTTCCTTTATGGACTTATTTCCAGTGTGCCTAGGGAGTTACATAGTCTTGAAGGGTTTTCTTCATCAGCTTTGCTCAATGACTCTGGGGCCCCTTTCAGTCTCGCAGAGCTGTGAATAGTGGCAGTGTCACTGGTGGCTTGCAGGCCTGGCTGCACCTGTGGGTCTAATATAGGCCATTCTGGCAAGGTTCCTGTTAGGCTGAGAAAGGCAGACCCAGGCATTGACAGGTGTCCCTTTATTAGGAAGGCTGCTTATTAGTTTGGCTGTAAGTTTTCAGAATGTAGGAAGGCTGAAGTCTTAGGAAGAAATAAGTTAATAAAAAGAAAACACCTGACTCAAAGCAGGTTACTTAAATTAATTACACAATTTGCTAATATCACAGTACAAATGATGCTTTTCTTATGCTAACCCAGATAGAATAAAAGACAACTGAGGGTATCTCATAAAAAGTATTATAACTTTTATATCAAAAATATTGCTGTAATCTAAATGCAGGATGGTCCCATGTATATTAACATACTTTTGTAAAAGCATGAGAAAGAACCTGGACCTATAAATCTAGCATGATGGCAGGATGGCACCCCACAATGGGAGCTATTGCCTGGACTTTTCACTCGGGGAGAACTCCCAAGCTTTAAAAAAAAAATCTTCGTAACCTCTAATAGCACTGAAGAATACTACTGTAAGTGAACAGTAGTAGCAATTCCCTCCCATGTGTATTTTCTCATTTTCTCCACTTCTATTTGAAAGTTGGCTAAAAAAGGTAAGGACATGTGGTGACAGCCAGTTAGAAGCCAGGATTCTCAGTCAGACAACCACAAGGAACTGAATTCTGCCAGCAACCAGGTGAATTTTAGAAGAGGACCCTAAGCTTGAGAAAAGAACACAGCCCTGATTGACACTGTGACTGCAGCCCCCTGAGACCCTAACGTGCTCAGACTCCTGACTTGCAGAAACTGTGTGATAATTAATGTATGCTGTTGTAAGACACTACATTTGTGCTAATATGTTATCTAGCAATAGAAAACTAATGCAATTATTCTCTTTATAAAATCTTCTATCACAAAACTTTTAAATAGCGAAGTCTTATAGGATTCAACATACCTGTACTCTTATAGGCTACTTATAGGTACTCGTATAGGTACTCTTATAGGATTCAACATACCTGTATAAAGTGGCAGCTCACACACAATTTCTGGCCTATAAGCATTGCAATATATAGCAAGGGGCATCTGCATTCCTATTGCCAGGTGATTGCCTCCACCTCCAAGGAAGGACCTTCCGTGGTGGAACTGTATTGTAACTGTGAAACATCTGGCCCGTCTCCTGGCACCCCTGCTGTTGTAGGACACTATTTCAGTTGTCTTAGTATGGCCACATTTGATCTGAGTTAGGGATTATGAGCCCCGAGGGGCCTGCTGGGAGGTGTCAATGGTGACAATTCTCCTTCCCCTACTAACAGTGCTAGCCCTCCTGGGATTTCAACTAAAGCTGCTCATTGAGAATCTACAGGGTTATCCAGACAGACTTCCGTGCAGGCCCCTTTCTGTTTCGCCCCAGGGAGAATCTGGCCAACTATATATTCATTGCTATTTTCCCCATTATTTATTACCTAGACAGAATAGCATGATTAATTATTGATCATAGACCAGTAACTGATTAAAGTGTGGTTCTGATCAGCAGTCAAAAGTCATTTGTTTCCAGGCATTGGTAGTTCCTGCGTAGAGAGTGGCAGAACAATACTCTCTCTTTTCAGTGCATAAAATATGACACCTGTAGACAGGCTGCAGTTATAAGCCAGCCACAGAGCCCTTCCACCATACTTTGTCTTAATAAATGTGAAATAATGATTTGCCAAAAGAGAGAAAGTGTTTGGAAGATTTACATGTAGAGAATACGATGTGAAGTATAATAGGAGGATTCTAATTAGAATTGTTTCTCATGGACTAAATGCTTTGCTGAAGAGAAACTCACTAGGAATAGCTCTTTACCATCTGGGAAGCATATCAGATTTTTGTCTCATTCTTACTTTATTTCTGGGTTTATTCTGTCTCTCAGCCTTTTCCTCAGTCTCTTCCTCTCTCCCTCCCTCCTTTTCTTATTCCCTCCTTCTTTTCCTGTCTCTTTCCTTCCTTCCTTCAGATTTGTTTTTTAATTGGATAGTCTGTGTCAGGAGCTTGCAAACTATGGCCCAAGGGTCAAATCTGGCCCACCTCCTGGTTTTGTAAATAAAGCATTGGAACACAGCCAGGCTCATTCATTTTCTTATTGTCTGTAGGTGCTTTCATAGGACAAGGGAAGCTAATCAGTTATGACAGAGCCCATAGTATCCACAAAGCCTAAAATGTTTACTATCTGGCCCTTCACAGGAGAAAGTTTACTGACCCCTATTCTTTGTGCCGGGTACTAGGGACACGATAAATAAGACACAGTCCTTGTCCTTGGTGGCTTCACAGTTATATGACTATCAAAGTATACTGTGCTGTGGAGGGCAGGCTGGTGGACATCTGAATGAGGTACTGTGGAAACCAGGTGGCAAACATTGCGTATTTAGGAAGTGGAATTCAGAGGACAATATCTCAGTGAAGATGATATATTTGAGTTGAGAGTTTTCTGGTAGTTTGGAAGTAGAGGAAAAAAATCAAAACTGGAATCCTGTAGCTCAAATATCTTATTTTAGGCCCAACAAAATACCCAATCAAAAGTTGTGATTCCCTTTTTGGAGGTATACATTTTTTGTTCTGCCAATACCAAAGTTATTACTGGGACTTTTACTTAGAAACCTCTCCAGTCATGGGTGGTTTGTTGGAATCTCATTTTTCTCTTGGGAGCTGGTAGAGGATGGAGCTCTGGTGGTGGGGAGAGGCAGAATATCTTGATTGGCCAAACTCTTTCAGACTACCAGGGATGCTTACAGTAGCTGCTGCTTTTGTCTTTAAAGTAAAACAGCATGTATCCACTGCTCTGATAATTACAAGTGGGAGTCAGTCAGCACCGGATGAGGAGCACACTCCCACATGCCCATGGACCACAGGAGCCTTCGGGTTTCAAGGAGTGTTTGCTTCATGAGAGAGGAGTCCTGGCGGTTCTGATGGTGAGCCTGTCCTGCTGCCCCATCCGAACTCATCTGGAAGCTGAGTTTATTGCAGAAACCAACAAACATCACAGTTTCTTCTTCTCTCTTCTGAAAACATGTTCAAGCTCAAAGTGTGCAGTTCATTTTAAGAGCCTAGTTTCAGTCCACCTGGGATGCTTACCAGACCAAGCAAAGACAAAACCGAATTATAAAAATCAAGTAAAGACCAGAAGCCACTGTGTTGGATTTATGAACTCTTTCCATTGGAGCAGAAAGTGAAACTGGTGGTGTTTGCTCTCTACAAAAAGGAAAATAGTATAAGAACGCTGTAACTCATTTGAAAATAAGTTTTTAAAAATTGGGGCAGCAAGTCTTTGCCAAAAAAAGAATAGAATCCACCAGAATAAGTCAAATCATCAGACTTAATCTCCCCGTTATTAAGATGTTCATTCCTATATGGGAAGATTTTAATCTAAAATTCTAAGGCAAAACTAAAGCTCCCCTTTTTGAATGTGGAGTGAATCATGGTTGAGTGAGAGGCTCATTTTGACTTTTAAACCCTTACATTAAACTCTGGACCCTCCTCCCTGGACTTGTTGGGTTCTCTAATCCAGAAGCTATAGAAGCTTGTGGAACACCTAGGAAAGGTGACCGTGTCAGGTAAGAAGCCCAGGACTTGAGGCAACCAAGCTTGTGTTTGAATTCCCCAGTTTCTGTTTCTGTGGGCTTGATCAAGTAATCTCATTTCTTTCCACTCCGATCTATTTATTTGTAAAGTGGGGATCATAATAGTGATATTATGTGGCAATTGTGAGATTTTCATGAAGTGATATAAAGCAATTGGTACCATGCCCAACATATAGCAGGAAGTTAATAAATTAGCTATTTTTATTTTTAGGTTAATATTACCATAATTTCATTTCCTGGAAGGTGTTGGGGGTGGTAGAGAATGACCTGGACTTTAAAGCTCATACTTTTACCCACATAGAACATGCTCATTGAGTCGATTAAAATCAGAATGCTGTTTATTGAGTAATTTGTGAGCGCAAATCTCTGAATGTCCACCTGAAGAATGGACAACAGAAAGGACAAGAGAATCTTTAGGAGACAAGTCTATTTATTCAACATCCATTGAAGAAGCAAAAATGTGTTAGACACTGGGCAATGGCTCGGGAGACAAAGATAAATAAAATGTTGTTTTGGCTCAAGATTTTATAGTCTAGTTACTCGATAGGCATGTTAACAGAAGACTATAATTCTGTGCGAAAAGTGCCATAGTGGAGTCTATGGGAGTCAGATGGCAGGAAGGGGACAGGAGGGGCCTCGTGGTAGAAGAAGCTTCTGAGCTGAAATTCAAAGAATGAGCAGGTGTTTTTCAGGCAGACAGGTGAGGGGAGAATGTACCAGGCAGAAGGAACCATGCAGAAAGACACCGAGGCAGGAAAGACCGTAGTAATTTAGCACTGGTGGAACAGAGGATGTGCAAGAGCTAGTGGAGGGCAATGCAGCTGGGCAGCTTGGCTGAGCCCTCTGATTCCCACAAGGCATTCGGTTTGAATCCGGTAGGCGGGAGGGAGCCATTGAGAAATTTCGGGCAGGTGAGTCACCTAACCCAGTATGTTTGTTCAAAAGATCACCTGGTTGGCAGTGTGCAGTACTAATTGGAGGCAGGGAGCTAGATCAGTTATGAGGGCATTGCAAGTACCCAGGCAAGAGATGCTGAGGTTCTGACCCTGGGTTGTGGTAGTGAAGAGGAAGAGAAGGAAAGGCGCATGAGTGATGCTGAGCAGGTAGGAACTGATACAAATTGATAGTTTATTATTATTTGATTGCAGTCCAGTTTAGGTGTACACATCACTCACAGTATTGGCAGAAATTAGATGTATGCATCTGAGAAGTCCTGTGATCTGAGGTGGGATATAGACCACAGCATGGACTCCTGCTGATTTCATCTGAGAGACCAAAGTTGTCCTGCTCATATTAGCTCCTTAAGACTCTAAATGGACCAGAGATTCAGTCCTCTAAGGTCAATGTGTATTGATTGATATGTGGTTGCATCACTTACAGTGGGTCAGCCTTAACCAAGGTGAAGGAGCACCCACAGTCTGGACCATAGCTTGTCATCAAAAAGAAACTGCTCAATCTACAAAAATGTACAATTCACACATTCCCTACAAATTATGGCTTCTTGGAAACTGTAAGTAAAAATTCCAGTTTCTCAGGGATTATATTTAAATATCATATTATTCACAATTATCTGATCACTCATCTGTCCATCCATCATTGATCATCCTTGGCTAGCCACAAAAGCCACCAGTGAGTTTTAACAGATTATATGAATCAAGTTACTAATCATTGCCACCATGAAAGATGCAGAAAAATTCAGATGTAGATTTGGAAACATCTTTTGTCAAATCTAAAATCCACAAAAATCTGTTTGTTTATTTGCTCTCATAATGTAAACTTGTGTTTGTTAATATCCAGTATGTAATTTTGTAAACATAACCTAAGCATTTTTTACATGTAAGGTTTTTCTTTGTGTGTGTATGAATAGAGTGATTTTTTAAAAAGGATACTTCTTGATGAAGTAATTACTATGGACATGTATTTTTGGTATATGTCTGTGTGTAAATATGTATATGGCTGTGTGTGCATATATATATATATTTTCAATCTGATTCTTAACGTATGCTAATCTCCATAGCACATGTAATATTAAAAGAAAATTTGGTAATACTTTAAATGTCCTATCATTGTGAATTCATTTTATATTCATTGTAATAGCATTGATCAAAATGAATTCATTTGGTATTCATGTAGATGTCACATGTACTTCCATAGGTGTTTCATTGTAAATTAGCATTTCTCAGAGGACACTTAAAATAAGTGTTACTGAAAGTCCTCATTACACATATTGGCGAGATTAGTACATTAAGGATCATGTACTTACATAGTACTAATGCATTTCTGCCACTTAAAATACTACTTTACCCATTTCTGATATCTAGCAAATATCTAAGGCAATTTTGAGAATTACTGACATCCTAAAGGAAGTGGTACTTTTATGATTAAGCAGGTTGCCTATATTTTGCTCTGATTTTTTTAAACTAAAAGTCTGTTGGATACAAAAAAGAGGATTAATAGTGAAATTTATATGGTGACAACAATGGTATTTAGGTGACTTTTGTATAGTCAGGTACCCAATGAAAGTAGGACTTCATCTAATTTTATTTTTGACAAATCACCTTGTTAAAAAAATTAAGTGAGTAATTTGTGGATCCAACCATGAATTTGCCAAAACACTGAATTCCTGGACTGTACCATTTTTGAGCTTGACATACCTCAGGAGCAACAAACAAACACAAAAGCAAATGACTGACCATCCACCTTTGCTATTAATATTTATACCTTTCTTGTAACTTTCCCATTATTATTTTAGGCAGAATTTTTGTTGTAATCATCATGGATGTGGAGAGGGAATGGTGGTGGCTCCTCAGGGCAGCATCTGGCTACAGGGGAATTAATTCATGGGTAGGTTGAGAGAGTGTTGTTGGTTCTTCTCCACTGTCTGAGACTCAACCGCCTTCTCACAAAGGTCTGGGGAGGGGTACAAAGGTAGCCACAGACTTGCAGATCAACCAGGTAAAGCTTTGAGATTTACTGGGATATTCTGAGTGCTGCTTGGGATGTCTGTCTTATACTTAGAGTCACACTTTAAAAAGATACAAAAAATGCTTTGAAAATAGGGTTTCCCATACACTGTTGGTGGGAATGCAAAATGGTGCAGCCGCTACGGAAAACAGTATGGTGGTTCCTCAAAAAATTAAAAATAGAACTACCATATGATCTAGCAATTTCACTTCTGGGTATTTATCCAAAAGAGCTGCAATCAGGATCTCAAAGGGATATTAGCACTCTCATGTTCATTGCAGCACTATTCACAGGAGTCGAGAGTCCGAACAACCTAAATGTCCATGGACCTATGAATAGATAAAGAAAATGTGATATATATATATATATATATATATATATATATATATATATACACATACATATATACACACACAAACAGCGGAATATTATTCAGTCTTACAAAACAGACATTCTGCAATATGTGATAACATAGATGAACCTTGACATTATGCTAAGTGAAATAAGCCAGTGAGAGAACAAATACTGCATGATTTCACTTCTATGTGGACTCTTACATAGTGGAATTCATAAAGTCAAAGAGTGGACTGGTGGTTGCCAAGGGGCTAAGGGGAAGGGAAAACAGGGAGTCACAAATCAGAGCATAAGTTTTAGTAAAGCAAGATAACTAAGCTCTAGAGATCTACTGTATAACCTTCTACCTATAGTTAATAATACAATATCAAACACGTGAAATTTGTTAACAAGGTAGATCTCATGTTAAGTGTTCTTGCCACAATAAAATTAAGTTAAAAATAGGGTTTCTCGGTTAAAGGCTGTACACTAAAGGATTTAGGGTCACACGTGGGAAAACCCTTAGTGTTTCTAGGACACACCAGTCATCAACTGTAGATGCGAAGTTCTTTTACTTTTTAGATTCATTTGTTTTTACCTTCCTCTCTGCGAGGATTGCCTGTTTGCTGCCTACACCTGTTAGCACGCTGAAGGGCTGTCCCTGAGATGGACTTTCTCCCTTTAGCTGCATTGTCAGGAGACATCACCTTATTTGGTATTGACTCTGGGAGCCAAATTTCCAGCAGGCTACCAACTCACACCTGCAGAATTTGCCGGCACATCCGTTTTGCAAACACACAAAATGGGTAATTGGGCACACAAATGCCTATTTGCATTGCAATTTGGCATTTGTATACACAGTGATGGATTTTTTTCATGTGCAAATGTGGGGGAATGCAAGTGCAAAATAGATGTCCTCAAGTAGGAAGGGTGCCTTTAAAAAACATATATCTTTTTAAAAAACCTGCTAGAAATTTGAGGATTGCCAGGAAAATAGGTAGGTACCTGGATATATTTCATTCTCTGCCCCTCCTCACTCCCCCATTCAGGCAAAGTTCTGATAGAACACAGTTCATTTGTTACTTTTGGAAGAAGGGCTATTTTTTTTCCCAATAGGCAGAGGGACATCCAAGGACTTATATGTAAAGTATCACAAAGTCAGCTATTAATAATATATATTGATACTTTAGCTCTAATGGAATGTAACAAGTTTTTACATTTTTAGCATGTTTAGTGTCATATAAAAGAGTCCCATACACCGGTGTTGAAGTGCATTGTTCTGTTTAGTGTTCAAGTTACACACACATACATGCAGAAACCTTTGGAACCATAGATTTTGTAACTAACTGGAATAATGCAGAACAAAATAATGATGGCCTTTGTTACAGGGAATGGATGCAGAGCTTTGAGTGCTCCACCTGTGCAGCTCATTCTCTAGTTTCTTTGTCCCTTCTAGCTGCCCTTGGCCCTTGAAAACTTGGTGCTGCTTG